>NC_135504.1:137950620-138163120 GCF_052857255.1 Amblyomma americanum | reverse complement strand
ACTGAACAGACACGCCTTGGGGCGTCGGTCAACCCCTCCCAGTGATTCACCTGGGTTTGGTAGGACAGCTGGAAATATTTATAATGAAATGTAGCCGATGTCCAGAAGAGTATCTCAAAGAAACGGGATTGCATGGAATAAAAAGAAAAATGAAAACTGAAAACAACTTGGAAAACGAAAATGAAGAAAATGCTGTCTTTTGGAGTTGCTCCACACTTGCGCCTCATGGCTATGAAGCGGGAATAGCATAATTTCTGCATAAATTTAAAATTTATTCTTTAGGTAAACAGTTGACTTTCCCGTGGCTATCGTTAAGTTTCGAGAGCGCTCTTTTGAATTTATAAAGGAGATACGACTCTGTCATGATGCGTGCTGAGGTTTGTTTCAAGAATGGTTATACACTGCATCTGACACATTCGACATTCAAGAAGGTGGGTTCCGAAAAAAAAACGCCTCCGGAAAAAAATATCACCGGAAGATACGCCCCGGAAAAAATGTCGCTGGAAAAAACGTCCCCATTTGCGCAGTGGGAAAAAAATGTTTCCATACGGGCGTAATCAAACGTGTAATTATATCCAGATATTTAAGTATCCGCCCAGCATGCGGGCGGTGGCACTAGTGCGCGTTACCCCATTGAACGGATTTAATTTTTTTGGCGCTGGAATGAATCTCAGGCCATAAACGCACCGGTATGGTCAACGCAAGGCAAATGTAGTAGTTGCTTAACGCTGAAGGCTCGGAAAATTTGCAACAGAACACTAGATATAGAAAAACGTTTATTCGTGGGCATCGTATTTCAAGGTTAACGATACCGCGGCACATCCGTTGCGCGTGTTTGTACACTATCATCGAGGCATCACATGAAACCGATGCCATATTTGGCGGGTGGTAGTTCAGCACCTATCCACTTTTTTATTTTTTTTGTTTATTCAATACTGCCAGCCTCCATTTGGTGGCCAAGGCAGGAGCGGTACAAGGATACATCGTACATCGCGACAAAACAAAGCAAGTAAAAATGAGGATAAAGAAGCAAAAGCTAACACACAGGGTTTTATAGAAAGACAAAGAGCAAAGTTAAATGCACTCTTACCTAAAATACAAAAGAAAGCAAACAAAAGAGCATGAACGAATACACTGCGCTTAAAATGACGATATGACAGCAGATAAAAAAAGACTTCTGGTCTGTCAAACGGACCACGTCACACGGAAGCCCGTTCCATTCCAATATCGTTCTTGGAAAAAAAGAAAACTGATACGCTTTCGTTCGGCACCGTGGCACCATGATTGTCAAATTGTGTTTATTGCGCGTTGGTCGCGAAGTGTTGTATGCCATGTAGGTCTCAAAATGAATGTTTGTTAAGTTATTAACAATCCCATGCAACATTTTTAGTCGGTGCAACTTGCGACGAGATTGAAGTGTCTGCAGTTCAGATTCCCTCAATAGATTAGTAACCGAAACGTGCCTTCCATATGCGTTGTAGATAAATCTAAGCGCCTTCCTTTGAACGCCTTCAATGCGCTGTACATCTACTTGGGTGTGCGGATCCCAAACCACATCTGCGTATTCCAGTAATGGCCGTACGAGTGCAGTGTAAGCTGCTAATTTAGTTTTAGATGTGCAGTGCTTTAGACGATTTCTTAACAGCCAAAGCCTGTTGGACGCCTTTGAGACTATATGCCCGATGTGCGAACTCCAACTCAAGTTGCTATTGAATACAACCCCCAAGTATTTGTATTCGTTTACGGGGGAGACAGCTGCACCGTTTATTGTGCATGTGTAATTAAGAGCGCACTTTTTACGCGTAAATATCATTTTTGAGCACTTAGACGTGTTTAGTGACATTTGCCAGACTAGGCACCACCTTGAGACCTCTGAAAGGTAGTCATTCAGCACATATTGATCCTCCGCATTTTGAATAGGCAGATATACAACGCAGTCGTCAGCGAAAAAAACGGCACCGTACAGGGGAGTCGAAGTTTAAGTCGTTTAAGTAAATAAGGAACAATAGTGGACCGAGAACAGAGCCCTGGGGTACTCCTGAGAGAACTGGAGCTGGCACAGAATTGGAACCTGAGATCTGGACGTACTGGTGCCGTTCAGAGAGGTAGGAATCTAGCCATTGAACAAGACGCTGATTTTGTAATAGATGTTTGAGCTTTATTATTAGATTACGGTGCGAAACGCGACCAAAGGCCTTCGCGAAGTCGAGAAATATTGCATCTACTTGCCCACCCTTATCAATGCATGCCAAAAGTTCATTGGTTGTGTGAATTAGTTGTGTTACGGTGGACAGGCCACGCCGAAACCCATGCTGGTTACTAGAAAAGAAGTTACTACTTTCTAGAAAAGAAATCAAGTGCTTGAAAATGAAATGCTCCATAACCTTACCCGAGGTACAAAGGAGTGAAACTGGCCTGTAGTTGTTTAGACAAAGTTTGTCACCCGATTTGTGGATAGGGACGACCTTTGCAGTCTTCCAGTCAGCCGGAACTTCTGAATTTAGAAGACTTTCATTGTAAATGATGACAAGATATTTCGCGCACCATTCTGCGTAGCGGGAGAGAAACGCATTTGGAATGCCATCGGGCCCAGGAGACTTCTTTTTGTCTAAACTGAGTAGAGCTGAAAAAACTCCTTCGACAGATATTTGCAGGTCTGGTAAGATAAGGCACGTGGATTGAAATTCAGGCTCCTGCCTACTGTCAGTAGAAAACACTGAAGAAAAGTAATTATTGAAAGCTGATGCAATGTCGTAAGGATCCTTACTTTCTCTGTTATTCAAACGAATTTTACTAACTGTATCCTTCTTCGTTGTTAAGTGTATCCAAAATTTGTGTGGGTCTGTGGTGAGAAAGTTATGCATTTTAACGTTAAAAAAAGTGTACTTAGACTGTTTAATTTTCATGCGCAACTCTGTGCGTAGTGACTGTAGGGAAATGTGCCCTGTTTTAAATCGCTTGGATCCTAGACGCTTGATACGTCGCTTGAGCTGGAGCAGTTCGCGAGTAATCCAGGGACTACTGCGATTCATTTTTCTAAGTTTAGTCGGCACGTATCTTGTGATACATTTGTGTACAATAAACTTGAAGTGCACCCATAGGTCATTAACTTTCATGAGACCAGCCGCGTGTTTCTCAACGAATTCATCGTAGTCTTGTTCCAATATATCTAAGATACTTTCGTCTAGGGCATTGTTGAAGTCAAGAAATGGTTTTCTTAACTCAGGGACAGGCGGTCGCATCATGTTACTTTTGAAGAGTACAGCTTTGTGATCAGAAATGCCTGGTATGATTTCAACGGAGAAGCCAAGTTTTTCAATAGTATCGGTAACAAACACAAGGTCTAGAAGGGAGCTTGAACCTGATGCAGTACGTGTCGGCCCCTGCACGACCTGCTTTAAATTAATTGCAAAGGCGATATCAAGCAAAAGATCAGAATGTTGACATGAAGCTACAGTACGCAGAAGTTCCCAGTTGATTTTTGGTAAATTAAAGTCACCACACATCATTACATAGGCATATTTTTTACCATGTTCTAACAAAAATTCGTGCAGTCGTTCTAGAACCGAGACGTCTGCATCCGGGGGTCTGTACACAGAACCAATAAAAATGTTCAAATTGTTAAACCGAAGCAATATCCAAACCATTTCGATGCCTGTATTATGAGGAATAACTGTGTAATCTAGTCCCTTTTTTATACCTATGGCAACGCCCCCTCCCCGTCTGCTACGGTCGTGCCGTACTATCTCATGAGTGTTGGGTATTACTTCTGAATCAGGAATAGCTTCGTTCAACCAAGTCTCGGTTATGATTGTGATGTCAGCGTCGTGTGTGATAAGAAGACCTTCTAAGTCATCGCATTTATTCCATATGCTTCTGGCATTAATGTTCAACAAAGAAAAAGGGCCCGCAGTGGGGCGGACTTTGAGGCATTGGTTGGGTAACTTCACAGTCTGCGCATGTCTGTGATATTTGCGAGCGTCCGAACAGACTGGTCAGGGATCATTTACGGGCACTCTTTCCTCGAGAGAGTCATCCCATCGGAACAGTTTTCCGTTGATCTTTATCTTGCCAGAAAAGAGCCCGACCTTCGCACCATTTGCTTTTTGCTGTTGGGCGCTGTTCCAAAGCTTCTTACGTATCGACTGAACCCGTGGCGAAAAGTCTTCCGAGATGACGTATTTCGTGTTTTTTAGCTTGCTGCAATTTTGAAGGATCCTTCCCTTGCCCCTTCCGTTCAACAGTTTAAAGATTAGTGGACGGCATTTCTTTTCCGCAGGTCTTCCAAGTCTGTGAATTCGCTCGATAGCTACATTAGGCACCTTCAGTATGTCGTTGAGAATTTTTTCAGACACAATTGCCTCTAGGTCCTCGTGCTGCTCTTCATTATTTTCTGGCACACCGTAGACAATTAGATTATTTCTCCTGCGTCTGTTTTCTAAGTCGTCAACCTTACGAAGCAAAGTTTCCACAGTTTTTTGCATCTCGTCGACTCTCTGTGAATAAGATGTAACAGTAGAAGTCAATCCGTCCAGTTTTCTTTCGATAGCAGCTATCCTGTTATTTGTTTCGCCAAGTTGTTGATGTACTGACTGCGTGGTTTGCTTTAGGACATTAAGTTCAGCCAGAATTTGTGTAAACATAGTTTCAGTGCCAGGATTAAGTTCGACGTCACCACAAGAACAAAGCAAGTCCACGAAACAATGGTAAGTCGTCAAAAGCACTACGCTCAGGGGCCGTGGGCACGGCAGAAGCCAAAGAAAGGCATCATCGCTATGGTAAACGTGGACAGGACGCTTGTCCCTCACCTGGATAAGAAACAAGAAGGGGCTTGTAAGACGCATATTCCTTGAGCTTCCGCCGCGCCCACTGACAAGGCTGCACCGCAGGTCCGTCTTTATACCCGTCGGAGCTGGTGACGTAGATGATGGTGGCTGGTGATAATCAGCGTGTGGTAGATTCCAGGCGGGCAGGTCCGGATTTTCAGTTCCGCAGGCATTTTCCGCTGAATGGTTGGTCAAGAAAACGGGATGATCGGTCGCTTCGACAGGAAAACCGAAGCATATTTCGCCTGGTGAAAGCTTCACAGCGATGAAGTGCACTGCCTGGATAAGAAACAAGAAGGGGCTTGTAAGACGCATATTCCTTGGGCTTCCGCCGCGCCCACTGACAAGGCTGCACCGCAGGTCCGTCTTTATACCCGTCGGAGCTGGTGACGTAGACGATGGTGGCTGGTGATAATCAGCGTGTGGTAGATTCCAGGCGGGCAGGTCCGGATTTTCAGTTCCGCAGGTGTTTTCCGCCGACTGGTTGGTCAAGAAAACGTGATGCTCGGTCGCTTCGACAGGAAAACCGAAGCATATTTCGCCTAGTGAAAGCTTCACAGCGATGAAGTGCACGGCCTGGATAAGAAACAAGAAGGGGCTTGTAAGAAGCATATTCCTTGGGCTTCCGCCGCACCCACGGAACTGCACAGAACACAAGGACAACAGACAAGGAGCAATGAGTTATTGATTGCACCTAGAGAAAGCAGCTTCGGGCTTGAAGTAGCGCTTGGAAGGTAAGTGTACGGGATAGCAGACATGCTTTAACCATATGCAGAACGCGAAAAGTTGGATATATTGCAACGGATAGAAGAACAGATGAATGAAGCGCGCGTGCGCGCGTCGGAAGCGCGCGTGCTCTGGAATTCGGTGCTCTGTGCCTGGTGCTCTGTGCGGGCCGCCCTGTGCTCTTGACCTGCGTGCTGTGCCCGGGCGTTCTCGCGCCGTTCCCGCCTGGACCACGTAACATCTTTGGTGGAGGTGCTGGGATCGATCCCAGTACCTCTCGGTGCTCTCGCTCCGGTGCTCTCGCATTGTCCACATCGCCCGTCATTGCCGCAGTCCATGGTCTTCAACGCCCCGCAACGTCTTCCCCTCCTTCTACAGTCCCGCCTCATCCCACAACTTCTCGACCCGCGCCCCGTCCGAACCGTCTGCACCAGCCGTACCCCCTCCACGGCGATTCTCCCGCTCTCCGTCCCCGCAGGGCCGCCGCTCTCGTTCCCCTCAGTCGCCTTCTCGCAGTCGCTCGCAATTGGAAAACTAAGTGATGCAGCTCCCGGAGGTGACGCTGCATCAACGACCCGGACTACAAATCCTCTCTCGACCACTCGACCTAATCTTCTGAACGTCACTATCGACCGTGTTCCTGTGCGCGCCCTGATTGACACCGGTGCTCATGTATCAGTGATGAGTGCTGCCCTCCGCCGTCGCCTCCGCAAAGTCCTCACGCCTGCAACGTCCCGTGTGTGTGTCGCGGATGGTGGCATCCCTGCTGTGGACGGTATGTGTACCGCGCGCGTTACTATTGCCGGCCAGAGTATACCAGTTCAGTTCACCGTGCCGACCACCTGTGCCCATGACCTTATCCTCGGCTTAGATTTTTTGACTGACCATTCCGCCCTCATTGACTGCTCGGATGGTGTTCTACACTTCGCCCTCCCAATGCTGGATTCAGACCCACTTGATGTATCACTGCGACTGTTCAGTACCGCACATGCTCGCCTCTCATCCCGAACCGCGTCTTTTGTTCCATTGACCCCATCTCGCCCAGTTCCCGATGGCGACTATCTCGTTACTCCCAATCTTGACCTCCTCCTGACCCGTAACGTTGCCCTACCTCATACCATTGCCACCATCCAAGCCAACGCCCTCTCTCTGCCTTTCCTCAACTTCGGCCTCACTTCTCAAGTGCTACCGTCCGGCATCTGCGTCGCTACGCTATCCCCTCTCGCTCCTTGCCACGTGGCTACATTGCCCGCTACCCCAGTTCCAGAAACCGCCGCACCGCGCCGGCAGTCTCTTCTGTCGACCGACACCTTCACAACCATGATGGCTACCGACCTCCATCCCGATCAAACTGCCAGGCATCGTGCCCTTCTCGAATCTTTTTCGGATAAGTTTTGACGTGAACAACACCGCGCTGGGTCAAATTCTCGCCGTCAGGCACCGCATTAAAACAGGCGATGCCCCTCCCATCCGCCGCCCTTACCGGGTCTCTCACGCCGAGCGTTCAGTAATCAATGCGGAAGTTACTAAAATGCTAGAAAAAACATTATCGAACCCTCACATAGTCCCTGGGCCTCACCCGTCGTCCTTGTCAGGAAAAAGGATGGCTCATGGCGTTTTTGCATTGATTATCGCCGCCTGAATAATGTCACTAAAAAGGACGTGTACCCCCTGCCGCGTATCGATGACGCGCTTGACTGCCTCCATGGTGCCAAATTCTTCTCGTCCATAGATCTTCGCTCCGGCTACTGGAAAATTGCTGTAGATGAACAGGACCGTGAGAAAACCGCTTTTGTGACTCCTGATGGCCTGTATCAATTCAAAGTTATGCCTTTCGGATTATGCAACGCACCAGCCACATTTGAACGCATGATGGATGCTCTTTTGCAAGGCTTTAAGTGGTCCACCTGCCTGTGCTATCTCGATGACGTCATTGTCTTTTCGCCCTCGTTTTCCTCTCACCTAACTGACCTTTCTCAGATCCTTTCCCTCTTTCGTCATGCTGGCGTGCAGCTCAACTCGTCTAAGTGCCGTTTCGCGCGCCGTCAACTCGCCATCTTGGGTCATGTCGTCGACGACACGGGGGTGCACCCTGACCCTGATAAGATCCGAGCCGTTAAAGACTTTCCTCAGCCACGTCCCTGTAACGACGTCCGCAGCTTCTTAGGGCTGTACTCCTACTTTCGCGATTTGTTGAAGGCTTCGCCGACATTGCCCGCCCCCTCACCGACCCCCTGAAAAAGGACGCCACCTTCATCTGGGGACGCGACCAAGCACACGCGTTTTCCACCTTGATATTGAAGCTTACTACCACGCCGGTTCTGGCCCACTTCGATGTGACAGCTCCCACTGAAGTCCTCACAGACGCCAGTGGCTATGGCATCGGCGCTATTCTCTCTCAGAGGCAATCCGACCAGCACAGTGTCATCGCCTACGCCAGCCGCCTCCTCTCCGCCCCGGAGCGCAATTACTCAATTACCGAACGTGAGTGCTTAGCCCTTGTCTGGGCGGTTGGGAAATTCCGCCCATATTTGTACGGCCGCCCTTTTACGGTTGTCACCGACCACCATGCGCTCTGCTGGCTCTCATCACTGAAAGATCCTACTGGCCGCCTAGGTCGCTGGGCTTTACACCTCCAAGACTACAACTATACCGTGGTATATAAGTCCGGTAGGCTACACACTGATGCTGATTGCCTCTCCCACTATCCCGTTGACTCTTCTGATCATTCTGGCAGTGACTCCTCCGCTGACCTCTTCTCGCTCTCTGCTCTTACTCACCTTGGCGATGAGCAGCGACGAGATTTCGAGCTCCGCTCTATTATTTCCCGCCTCAGATCCTCTCCATCTGACCTTGCCCTGCGCCGGTTTGTACTTCATCATGACACACTCTACCGCAGAAGCCTGAACCCCGTCGGCCCAGACATACTGCTCGTTGTCCCGAAGCATCTGCGCAACGACGTCCTCCACGAGCTCCATGACCTCCCCACTGCTGGACATCTGGGTGTCTCGCGTACTTACGCCCGCGTGCGTCGTCGCTTCCTTTGGCCCCGTCTTTACCAGTCCGTCCGCCGCTATGTTCGTGCCTGCGACCAGTGCCAGCGCCGGAAACGTCCCGCCACGCTCTCCGCGGGTTTGCTCCAGGCTGTTAATGTGCCCCCTGAACCATTCTATCGTGTTGGCTTGGATCTTTTGGGCCTGTTTCCGGAGTCCACCTTCGGAAACAAATGGATTGCCGTTGCGACAGATTATGCTACTCGCTATGCCATCACGCGGGCCCTCCCCACCAGTACTGCTACCGATGTGGCCGATTTCCTCCTCTACGACCTCATCCTCCGTCATGGTGCACCCCGCCAACTTCTCACCGACCGCGGCCGTTGCTTTCTCTCTAGAGTTGTCGACGACATTCTCCGTTCCTGCTCAACAAAACATAAGCTGACGACCGCCTATCACCCCCCAAACCAACGGTCTTACAGAGCGCCTCAACCGCACTCACGGATATGCTCGCAATGTACGTTTCCCCGGACCATCGGGCCTGGGACATTGCCCTTCCATACGTGACCTTCGCTTACAATTCTTCTCGTTATGACACTGCCGGCTACTCCCCGTTCTATCTGTTGTACGGTCGTGATCCCCAATTACCTTTGGACACGCTGCTTCCGACATCTCCTTCCCCGCCTTCTGAATATGCCCACGACGCTATTGCCCGCGCCGACCACGCCCGCCAGCTGGCTCGCTCCCACCTACAAGCCTCGCAGGCCTCACAGCAGGACTACTACGACCGCCGCCACCGCATGGTAACTTTTTCCCCTGGAGCCCTCGTCTTGCTTTGGTCGCCCACACGCCGTGTCGGGCTTTGCGAAAAACTAATGTCCCGCTATGTTCGCCCATACCGCGTGCTCCGCCAGGTCACCGCCGTCACCTACGAGATTGCCCCGGCCTTTCCGGAGACCACCTCCGGTGCATCTCAGAGTGACGTTGTCCACGTCTCTCGCCTCAAGCCCCACGTGTAGCAATCCCTTGCCCCGCCCTAATTTCCACCGAGACGGTGTTTTTTGCGACCGGGGGCCATGCAACGGATAGAAGAAGAGATGAATGAAGACTCTCGGAGGCGCGCGTGCTCTGGGATTCGGTGCTCTGTGCCTGGTGCTCTGTGCCTGGTGCTCTGTGCGGGCCGCCCTGTGCTCTTGACCTGTTTGCTGTGCCCGGACGTTCTCGCGTCGTTCCCGCCTGGACCACGTAACAATATCTCCGAGTAGTGATTTAAACGCTGTGCCATTGATTTCCCTAGTAAAGGCTGCATGAACGTGGTATGACCTAGAACTGCAAAATACCTCATGCTAAAATCTATTCACGAATCCAAGGAAGAATCCAAGAATTCATTCTTTGGGTAATTTTTCACTTGGAGGCATTTTATTCTATAGAGCGCTTCCTCAGGGGACATTTTGTCCTGGGACCTTTCTTTCCGAGGATGCTTTTTCCTACGCCCCAAGAACATATACCGCGTTCGAGCTGTCACAATTAAAGATTCCTTTGATTCCGATGGGAGAGTCGGAGGCTGTGCTGAAGGCGGTGGTTAATGCGGCCATTTGGGCGCAGACCTGACAACTATAGGCTTACTGCAGGGTGCGCAGCCCACGCTTAAAGAAATGCTGCCACTGATCCCAGTTTCTGCAATTCATTCCAGTGTTGTGATAAATGTGTTTGCTGGCGAATGGATGCTGTACAACCCGATGCACTTCAGAACATTTTGTAAACACTTTTTTTTATTTCATCTTTGTAATCAACTCTTTATTTCCAGGTTTATATGGTAACTATTCTGCGTGCCGTTTGTAATGTATTGAAGTGTATTATTCGGCTTACGAATATTGAGTTCCTAATTTCGGCCCATCCTGCCTAGACCATATGAGGTTTGCAGTATTGTGGAAATAAAAAATGATGCCGACCTGGCTATGCTTGTCCAATTATTCAGTGAGATCATGGATTGTTTCAAGCAGTGGGGCTAGTGTGAACACGCCTCTTCAAGACTCGTACTTCCTCATATAAATTACTTTGTTACTATCAAGAGAAGACAGAGATGTGCGTGGAAATAATATGCTCCAGTCGTTTTACCCAAGTGAACAACAGAGAAATGAGTCTAACCGATGCGGGTAGCGACAGGTCGTTAGTTCGGCACATTCCAAGGAATTGGTAATTATGAGGGTCAGGTATATTGCGCACCATTCAGCATACCTTATTAAAAAGCCATCTGGTACTCTATCTACACCAGGTGACCTCTTAGCAACTATGATTAGTAATAGCGAAAGTACGCCTTGCTCTGATGCCAAAACGTTAACAATAGCCGGGAGGTCATCGTAGAGGTTAAAATATGGTTCCATCATCGCGTATAAAAATGCAGTAAAAGCAAACATTAAGAGAGTTAACAATATCCGATTTGTAACTGCTGTCACGTAGTGGTTACCTTGAAGAACACAGTAGAAATACTGTGAAAGAGAAAACTAACTTTTATTGGGTGAACCTGTGCCCACAAAAAGTGGCTACACTTAGAGCACAACGGTAGCGGCGAACACGGTCGGCGATCGTCGAAAATTTGATCCGCGTGTCAAGCGCGTCGGCTGTTATATAGCAGTCGTCGAATGTTCCAGACTAATCGTTGGGACCCGCGTGCCTTTCACAAAGTTCTACACCATTCGCGTGAGGCGATGAAATCAGATAACATAAGGTTCGTCTACAACTGACAGCGAATAGAAGCATCGATGACTTGCCAGAAACTTCGGACAGATGCAGGCGCGTCCCGTGATGTGCGATAACACTTGTTAGGCGGCGAAACGTGGTCGCCCGATACAGATAAGTACACGTGTCACTGGTGACCACGTCGTACAGCCACTTACTATACACACTTAGCTGTTTGCGGATAACGTGACGCCAAGAATTTCCTGGAGATGAAACTAGAAAATTTTTCAGGGGCCCATTTTAGTAACGAGCTTTTTCTTTTGATGTTCTCTTTCTGCGGACAGGAGTCTCTTATGTGGTTTCTTGATGATTTCAGCTTTCTTCCAATCCGGACGATTTGTTTGCTTTTCCAAGGGCTAGAATTGCGTAGTATATTTCACCAGAAAGGACACAAAGTCAATAATGCATTTTAAACCAAGTTCTTCAAAAGCACCATGCTGATCGACACTGGTTCGGATCACACAGAGATAAACAGCCGGTCAATGAGCTGTCAAGCGCATCAAATAATTCAACATTACCAGCACGAGAAAATACTGGGAAAACACATTTTGGCTTTGTTCTGGAGGGATACTCAGCTGCATTGAGAGACATTATATGGTGATCTGAAACGCCTTCAAAAATGTGGTTTTCATAGTTTCCTCGAGAAATTGATCTGCTGACACAAAACGAGTGTGATGTAGATGACGCTTTGTTCTGAATTCGGGTGGTTTGTTTCGCTAACAGAGTGAGGACATTAAATAAAAACGACAAAGGTCGTTCCGCTGCTCAGGATAAGGTGTATGGAAAATCGTCCGCCCAGTTGATGGACGGCACGTTGAAGTCGCCAGCGAGCAGTATGCTACACGAATACCTCCAAATTGTTTCAAACACGTGTCGTCGGTGCCTTGTCGATAAAATCCCCCTATCGCTACATTGCTTTCTTCCAGGAATACTTTCGTGATAACATAGTCCGTTTCGGCAATATTCAATAATCTTGTAATACACATGCCTGTAGCAGAGCGAGAAGGTGGGCATGTTGGTACTGGTTCATCTTGCATGAAGGGCAGCGCACAAAAAGAAGCACAGAACAAGAGGTGTCTAAGCACAGTTATTCCGGCTGTGAGGCGCTGGCTATCCACAGTATGTTATTTCCTGGACTTGTGAGAAGATGGCAAAATTGCTAAAAAAAGACCAGTGGACAATCCGAGCATTCCCCAGAGGACAGGCAACGGGGGAAATTTGCAGTCGTAGCTTACATTCATCGCGCGGCTCATGGGCTTAAAAAGGTGAATGCCCGTTACGACGTTGACGTTTTGTTTTCTGCTCAGAATAAACTCAGCTGAATTTGTCGTGCGGTAGAACAGAAGGTCGCTGAAAAGGAAAGCGGAAGCACGCGCAGAGAATGCGACATAAGACATGCAAATCCGGTAGAAGCCTGCAAGAAAAATGTTGTCTACAAGATTTCTGTGTCATGCGGTGCGATGTACATCGGCCAAGCCGGCCGTTGCATCAAAACGCGCCTCACTGAATCCCGTAGAGATGTGAAGAATGGCACAGGCACCCACCTCGCGTGTGATGTTCGTAAACACCGAGAAACTGATAAAACTTGTGAAACCCTCCTGGACTAAACACCAGAAATTTTTACTGATCGGTATAAAATGACTCAGGAAATTGCGGAAGCATGTCACATTGCCAAGACAGATCACTGTAACAGTGATCCATTCCTTGTGCTGAATAAGAAAGAAATTTCTTTTCTATAGTGTCACAGCTAATTTTTAAACTGATTTGTTTCCTTACTTTCGTTGTCTAGTTTTTTCTCAGCCCGTATTTATTCCGAGCGTTCTGAACAAACGCATTTGTTGTTATTTAGCGCTCGTCGTGGGTTCCTTCAAGTGTCTCGTCTTTTCCGGTAGTAAAGATGCCAAACGCACCATTCCTGGGTAAATTTAGGGGTGACTCCACTTACATCATCCACAGAGCCTAAGCGTACTCCTGGCTCGTAGAGCGGCATCCCCTTTCCAATTAGTTACAGCTCTTCCCGGAAAAGTAGACTGCCCTACGAAACTCGCATTCCTGGATTCGAATCTCTAGCCGTATGACGCATGCCCTTCATTCAGTCAAGGCAAGCATTTATGAGATCAAGAAAACGTGTTTGGACTAAGGCACCACTTGCCATAGACAATAAATTCATTGGAAACTCCGCCCAAACGGAATGTGTGTGTGTTGCGGCGTTTTGTGGTGTGCCTGAAGTGCAGCCAATGGACAGCTTTCTGAACTGTGATTCATTTTGCGCCATTTTTATGCCGCGTCTTCCTTTCTGCGCTTAACTAAGGCGCATTGTAGCGGCCTTTTCCAACCCCTATATATACTCGTCCGGAATAATCATGTCGTACTGGCTCCCTGTTGAAATATATATATATATATATATATATATATATATATATATATATATATATATATATATATATATATATATATATATATATATATATATATATATATATATAGCCGTCGCCGCAACCTAGTTCGTAGAGCACCGTACGCGATATTCGGAAGTCGTGGGTTCGGATCCCACCGGCGACATGGTTGTTTTTTCTGCTGCTTTATAAGTAAGTTTCCTTACGCGGTCGATTAATCTAAGTATTATTATCCCACCGATCAGCACTACGCGTTAAAAAAAATTAAACATTCCCCTATTCACCTTGGTTTCGGTGACTGTTGGCTCCCTTCATAAATTTGTCAAACGAGCCCCTCAATTCCTTAACGTTGTCTGCTAATAGCTTAACGAGGGTCTCGGTTCTGGCAGTCTTGATGCCATAGATAGCATAAAAGGGCTCTAGCACAGTTTCCGCCCTCGCCGTTAGATGACGTTCCACGTCACACTCGATTTAATACAGGACGTGCTACGTCCGCCGCTATGGACGAGGATGTGGCTCTGGTGAACACTCTCAAGGCTCGCTTACACCCAATAAACATAAATACCCACGAGAGCAGCAGATTGGACAGCCGTCGCCGTAGCTCTGTCGGTAGAGCACCGAACGCGATATTCGGAGGTCGTGGGTTCGGATCCCACCAGTGGCATGATTGTTTTTTCTGCTGCTTTAAAAGTAATTTTCCTTAAGCGATAGATTAATCTAAGTATTAATATCCCACCGATCAGCACTGCACATTAAAAAAAATTAATCATTCCCCTATGCACCTTGGTTTCGGTGACTGTTGGCTCCGTTCATGTATATACATATATACATAATTCAGGTAAAAAGACTTCTTGGCACGGTCAGTAGCAGTGAATAAACAGAGACCAACGGCCTTCATCAGAATAACCATTGTTCATCACAATAACCATTCTGATTATTCTGATGAAGGCCGTTCCACGGCCGAAGCATCAAATTACATTGTTTTCAAACGTTGGTCTCTGTTTATTCACTATGTATATAAACGCGCGTATGTTCTCTCAACCACTCTGCCCGCTTCTGTCTTAACGTTACAAATATCATCTTCCTTTCCATGGCTCGCTGTGTTGCTCTTAACTTAAGCCTAACCCTTTTCGTTAGCCTCGACGTATCTGCCTCGTAGGTGAGTACCGGTAAGATTGAGCTGTTGTACATTTTTCTCTTGAGAAATATTGGCAACCTGCTATTCATGATGTCAGAGAACCTGCCATATGCCCTCCACCCCATTCTCATACTTCTAGTTATTTCCCTCTCATGATCCGGATCAGCTCTCATTACCTGCCTTAGGTATACGAATTCCTTTACCACTTCAAGCGCCTCTTTGCCAACTGTGAACCCTTGTTTCCTTGCTAGACGGTTGAACATTACTTTGGTTTTCTGCATGTTAACTTTTAGACCAACCGTACTGCTCTGTCTGTCTTACTCACTGATCATGATTTTCTGTTCATCTGCTGAGTGACTCAGCAAGTCAATCTCATTAGCGAATCGCAGATTATTTAGGTATCCTGCAGTAACTCTTATCTCCAACTGTTCCCAATTCAGGCCTCGGAATACCTCCTGTGAACAGGTGATGATTAGCATTGGCGAGATCCTGTCGCCTTGCCTGACGCCTTTCCTTATTGGAATTTTAGTACTGACTTTATGGAGGACTGTGGTAGCTGTACAGTTCCTATAGATATCTACTAGTATTTTGACATAAGGCTAATTTGCACCCTGATTCCGGAATGCCTGTTGGACTGCCGAGGTTTCCACTGAGTCAAATGCTTTCTAGTTATCAATGAATGCTATATATAAGGATTGGTTATATTCTGCGCATTTCTTTATCATCTGATTGAAAGTTTGAATATGATCCATTGTGGAATATCCTTTACGAAAGCCTGCTTGATCATTTGGTTGTTTAAAGCCTAAGGTTGCTCAGACTCTATTAGCGATTACCTTAGTAAATACCTTGTAGGCAATGGACAGTAAGCTGATTGGCCTGTAATTTTTCAAGTCTTTGGCGTCTCCGTTCTGAAGGATTAAGATTATATTTGCGTTCTTATAAGCTACATGTATTGTCGAGGTCATAAGACATTACGTATACAGGGTGGCTAGTTTTTCTAGCAGAATCTCCCCTCCGTCTTTCAAAAGACCTGCTGTTACCTGATCCTCACCAGCTGCCCTTCCCCTTTGCATTGCTCCTAAAGCTTTCTTTATTTCCTCTTTCGTTACTGGCGGGATGAAGCATTGCTGTGCGCTACTGTCTCCATCATTAACGTTCTGATTGCGTTGGCTACTGTATAGATATTTGTAGAACTCTTCGACTACTTTAACTATGTTATCCGTATTGCTATTGAGATTGCTCTCCTTGTCTCCTAACGCATGCATTTGGTTTTTACCTTTGCCTTGTTTCCTCTTTACTGCTTTTATACTACCATTGTCCTTTAGAGCATGCTCGATCCTTTCCATATTCAACTTCTTTATGTCGGCTACCTTGCGCTTGTTTATTATCTTCGATAGCTCTGCTATTTCTATTCTGTTTGCAGGGTTAGGCACCCTCATGCTTTGACATTTCTTAAAGAGATCTTTCGCCTCCTGAAATAGCTTGCCGGTATCCTGTCGAACCGTCGTACCGCCTACTTCTACGGTGCACTGCATAATGATAGCCGTAAGATTATCGTTTATTGTATCAACATTGATATCGTTTTCCTCAGTTAAAGCTGAAAATCTCTTCTGGAGCGATATCATGAATTCCTCTATTTTCCCTCTTATCGCTAGCTCGTTAAGGGACTTCCTTTAAGGGACTTCCTGCCGTTGCCCCCTCAAGTCTTAACTAATTCGACACCTTACCATTCCGTGGTCGCTATAACGCACCTTTCCGAGGACCTCCACATCCTGCACGGTACCGGTGTTAGCGCATAATATGAAGTCAATTTCATTTTTAGTCTCACCATTAACGCTCTTTCAGGTCCGCTTCCTGTTCTCCCGTTTGTGGAAGAAGGTTCATGATGCGTAAATTATTTTTATCGGCGAACTCTACTAATAGCTCTTGCCTGCTATTCCTAGAACCTATCCCATAGTCGCCTACCGCCTGGTCGCCAGCCTGCTTCTTGCCGACTTTCGCATTGAAGTCGCCCATCAGTACAGTGTACTGTGTTTTACTTTGTTCATTGCCGATTCCACGTCCTTATAGAACCTTTCAAGAGTCTGTTCATCTTGACTAGATGTAGGCGCGTAGGCTTGTAACACCTTTAGCTTGTACCGCTTATTAAGCCTAATTACGATAGCTGCGACTCTTTCGCTAATACTATAGAACTCTTCGTTGCCAGCTATATCCTGATTAATGAGGAATACCACACCTAGTTCTCGTCTATCCGCTAATAGGCGGTAGCCCAGTATGTGCCTGTCCTTTAGTGATGTATACGCCTCACCTGTTCTCCTAACTTCACTAAGACCTATGACATCCCATTTAATGCCCGCTAGTTCCTCCAACAGCACTGCTAGGCTAGCCTCACGAGATAAGGTTCAAGCGTTAAACGTTTCCAGGTTCAGATTCCAATGCCGGCCTGTCCAGAGCCAGAAATGGTTAAACCTGGAGTGACGCGATAGCTATAGATGGCCGAGCGGAGCTGGCTCATTGGAATTACAAAGTCAGTATTTCGCTGCTGCGTTTCGCGGGTCTTCCTTCTTCATCCTTGTCCCTTGACTTGGATGCACTCGCTCTCTCTTTGACTCCTCTCTACTCCTCCTGCATTCTGTTTCGCCGGCGCACCGCGCCGCCGGCAGCTGCCACGGTGGCCACGGCGTCCTCCGCTGAAGGCTCGAAATGCTAGCGCAATGTAGGCGCGTGGTCCGCACACCAGCTGCGTGCTTTGACGTCACTCTGCGCACGCGCGCAACTGACGAGGCGGGCGGCGTCTGCTCCGCCGTCGGCGCAGTGGCGAGGCGCGCGGCGCACACACCAGCTGCGGGCTATGACGTCACTCCGCGCGCGCGCACAGCTGGCGGAGTGGTGGTGCACCGGCTCAGCGCGCAACCACGCTGACCTCTTGAAGTGTCTGGCCTAGTGTAGCTATTGCTACAAAATCACGTTTCTAATCAATCCTTAAACGAGCACGCTGTACACACACACACACACACGCACACACACACGCACACACACACGCACGCACACACACACGCACGCACGCACACACACACACACACACACACACACACACACACACACACACACACACACACACACACACACACACACACACACACACACACACACACACACACACAGAAAAAGAGGCAAGGCTAAAAACAAATCCAACACCAGAAACGAACTAGAGTGAATCACAAGTACAATGCACCGCAAGACAAATGGAACTGCAAGACTATTCAGGATAAAAAACAATTGTAATGGTCACTCCGCGTGACCACGCAGGGAACAGCATGGCAGTTCATCAATGTAGGAAGATAAGAGGGAGATAACAGCAAAAATGATAATGAAAAGAGGCCGAAAAAAACAAAGCTCACAGTAAATGCGGGACAGTACGAGAGAAAAAAAAAAGAAAAAGCGACGTCGGAAGCAATGCTTGGTATGCTTTCCGCCTCCCATTCTCTAAGTGTCTGCTCCAAACATGTCTGTGAGAATTATTTGTTGTCCTATTAATTGTGTAAGCTTGATAGCCGGCCTACAGTTTCGTTGTTGCTGCTCGAGGATGTGTTAAATTTGTGAATCACGTGCGATTCCCAGCTCTCGCGGTCATAATGTATTTTGAACCCCGAATGCAGTAAGAGATTTGGCTGTGTCCGCATATGTGATCTATAGCTGTTGATGCGAATTCTGAACGGTGTAACTGTTTTCCCCACGTACTGGGCTCTACAGGTGGCACATTCCAGGAAGTACAAAAAATGAGCGCTGTCGAATGAGAAGTTTCCTTATATCTCAAATGAGAAGGATGACGCTGTGTTTCTGGCAGCATATTAGTTATTGTCGTCTTCGGACAGAGTTTACACCTAGGTTTATTGCATGGCGCGGATTCTCTGAATCTACTGTTGCCGATTGTAGACGATTTTGTCATATCACGGAAGTTTCTTGCGAGCCTGTACACAGAAATGGCCTTGGGCAGTGCATATAATGCGAAGGCATGATGGCCTCTAGTCCTTAACGTTAACAATGTGGATACTAAAAAAAGGCAAGTGCAACAGGGGGTGGCAGAAATTTAGGCGTGTGGATGAGATTAATGAAGTTTGCGGGGATATGGTGGCCGCAGCTGGCGAAGTATAAGGATATTTTGAGAGACCTGGATGTGAGAGGCCTTTGCCCTGCTGTCGGCGCATTCAGGCTAATGAGATGGTCATAGTAAGTGACTCAAAGTGCAATTAAAAATTACAGTCGTCCCATATATAACGAACACTCGCTTATCAAGAACGAAGGCGTAGCAACAATCAAAATAAATATTAGGGCTATGGCTTTCTGTGCTCGATAAAACGAACAATCGTGGCAGGCAAATCCGGTGATAAAGAGCAAGTAGCTGCCGCAAACTCGCCACGCAGTCAAAAAACGCGTCATTCCCGCAGGCGCGTAGGCCGAAGGGTGTTTAACATCTCCCGTGATGACCCCCAACTCCCAATCAAAGAAAGCGACGGCCGCTCCCCCAAAAAGAATATTAAAAAAAGCGATATTGGCACTGCAGTTAACTGCCGGCCAAGCGCGTCCCATCAGGCTTCAAGGTACCGGGCCGTCCAAAATATGTACGAACATGGCGAAGCCTGGCGGCGCTCCGCGGAGCGTTAGCGCAAATGGCGCGGCCGCACATCGAAGCTACGCGGCGCAGGCACTCAGGAGACGGATGGAAAGCGCTGAGATGACGTTGCAGGAAAGCGAACGTCGCTCCCTGCAGCGCGTTGTTCGTTCCGCATACCACAACTCAGCGGCCTGTGTTCTCAGTGGGGTGATCTTGGTTAAATGCTGGCGTTGTTTCAAATTTTCACCCTTACTTTGGATTGGTTTATGATGATGATAGATTTTTATGGCGCAAGTGCATCTGTGGCAGAAGAGCGCCATGACACAACGTTTTCGACCACTGAAGGTGGGGTCAAAGACCCATTTTCCAAGCATTTCAACCTAAAGAAGCGAAGCATGATGCAGGGGAAAGCTTGTACCCATTGTGTCACCAGTGGGTGCCCGGCGGCACTGAGGATCGAACCCCGCACCTCCGGCATGCGAATCGGATGCTCAACCACTTGGCCACCGCTGTGGTCTGAATGGTTTATGTTGAACATCCTTACTCTATGGGTAGCGCATGACTACTGAGTAAGCAGAACCAAGTTCAATATCAGCTGCTGCAGCCCAGTTTTTATGGAGACGAAACGAAAGGCTCACTTAATTCGATATATCGGTGCATGGTAAGAATCGCCAGGGGTCAGAATTATTTGAAGCCCTCCACTACGTCGACGTCTCCCAAGGCGTGAGTGGCTTTGGGAAGTTAACAGCATAAGCCAATTCGAACTAGAAGTGAGAAATTTGAAACAACGCGAACATTAAACCCAGATCACGCCACTGCGAACACAGGCCGCTGAGTTGCAGTAAGTGGAACCAAAGTGGAACTCGCTGCAGTGAGTTAAGTGCGCTTTCCCGCAACGCCATCTCAGAGCCTTCATTCAGGTGCGCTTTCCAGCAGATCAAGCATGATGCGCTTCCGCACTGCAGCAGACGACACGAAGCACCACCTCCAGTCTCCTGTGCGCCTGCTCAGCATAGCTTCGATGCGCTGGCGCGCCGCGGAGCGCAGCCACACTACGCCCTGTTCGCACGTATTTTGGGCGGCCCTGTACATCGGTGCGTGCGTGTGTGGCGGTTGGGCGAAAGCCTCTAAATTGGAAGCATGAGCGTGGTAAGCGCGGCACAAGGGCAACATTGAAAGCAAAACTACCGCTCATGGCCGGTGATCAACCAATGACAGCGATTTGAGAGGTTCGAATATCAGTAGCGAGGACTGAATTGCTGGCCCGCATGGTTTCATGGCGTGCAGCCTCTACCTATTAGGATCTTCGCTCTGTGCCCGGCGGCCGCGCGCAGGCAGCGCACAGGCAGCAGTCTGCATCAGCCTGTTTAGAGCGATTGGGCAGTGCGCATCGATCCATGAAAACGGCAATCAGACCGTAGCCGCCGGTTTTCTGTTCAAGTGCTAGTTCCCACCTGGTGTGTAGGTCTGTGCAGATACACTTTCTTTCGCGCAAAGCCTGCTTCAAGAGTCCAGAAATTGAGGCGAGTGCCTCCTTATTTGAGCCCAAAGCGCTACTCGAGTGCTGTACGCAAGGGTTACCCATACGCCGTCCTGCACGCGCATTGGCTGCAGTAGTTTTCTGCTGAATACCTCTCAAGGATCCAAGACGAGGATTCCGACCTACTAACCGTTGCCGTGGCCACCTCAATAGCTAGCAGTATTACCGCGTCCTAAGAGCGGCTCATCCACAGCAAGTGTCTGGGCCAGGAGCACATGACCGCGCTGGAGAGCTTAGAAAGAGGCTTGATGGGATCTGCTTTGGAGAAACAAACATCCACAACAGAATTTTTAAACAAATAAGCTACACTTTTGTTTTATGTTGTATTTTTGGCTGTACCAGGGCAGGTTCACCTACTACGAACTCGGAATGCAACGATCGCAATCAGCGTGGCCGTCAGGTTCTTTATAAGTGGACTCGAAGAACTGTGGTCGCGTCTCTGCGGAGTGAACAAAAATCCTGCAGAAAAACTATGTCGGTGGCCAAATTCTGTTTATCTGGGCCTCCGCGCATCAGGCTTTGGAAGGGAATGAAGGGGCAAAGGAATTGACTGGCGGTCTCACTTTTCGAGCTGGCTGCAATCCTTCCTCGCACGCATACAACTCGGACGAAGACAGTGTGATATGATATAGGATATGATACAAGGCGATATGATAGTTCAGCACTATAGATTAAACGGGAAGCTATAGCCGGAAGCTGGTCGCGAGCTCAGCAAAACGGAGGAAGCAATTCGGTGGCGGTTGAAGACGGGCACACGCCCGAATCCGCACATAATAAGCAAGTGATGCCCGGGGCAATACGACTGTAAATGCAATCTTTGCAAGGGAGAGGCAAACATGATCCACATGATATGGACATGCACACACTTTCAACAATTCAGAGACTATTAGAAATAAAGAAACATGGGAGGCTCTGATGCTCGGCTCGGACCCCGATAAGCAAAAAGAAGTCATCAATCAGCAGAGGCAGCCGGCATGTCCCCAGGAATCCTGGATGACTCCTAGCTGTGGAGGTTGAAACCTCCTCGAATTTGATTGATGAAATAAAGTTTTTTTTCTGTTTCTCACTTTAAAGGATATAAGAATAAAAAATCGAACGTTCTGATCGTGCTTGTGAACGGCATGAGATAATAATCAACTTCGTATTCGATACTGCTTCTATGTCGAATGAAACAGCAAGCGGTGAAGCGAGGCTGCACTAAGTTCTTAAGGTCACGACGTGCTGCAAACAATAAGTTGTTTTCTAGAATTTACAAGTTAGTCGAACTTTACCGCGCTTTTTGTTACCTGTAAGAATGTCAGGCCATACCTGCCGTTTAAGTGACGCCAGTCGTGCTACTGCTGGTCGCAGCGTGCACAGAACGAAGAATCATACGTGAAAATCCCCTCCTGCCACTCCTATAGAGACCACTGCTCAAACGCCCGGACGAAGCTGAGTCGCTCTTCCCACTGGTTTGTTATGAGGCGCGGCTTTTGAGCGGCAAAGCACACCATTGGAACTGCCTCCTGCTACCCGCGCATGATGGTGTCGCAGCAGGAACTGAGAACAAGTGCGACGCGAACCTCCCTGGCGATCAGAAAGGGTCGACAACCACGGCAGCAACAATTAATTCAGCCTCTTCAAGCGCTGTGCCCCTTGGTCGCCGACTGCGCTGAGCATCGGCAACTCTGATCACTTCGCCTCTGATGCTCTAATGACGGCTCGCCGCTGCTCTCGTCCTTCCAGGGCAGCAACAGATTTAACGCTGAGGGACGCCTTCTTTGCAGAGTCGACCGACGGTCTTGCCTCCTCGATTGGAACCCTAGGTGGCACCCTTGCGAAGTACCGAAGCCAATGCGGCCCTTCTTGTTTTTATATGTTCCGTGGTCTCCCACTGTTCAGTGGCCTGACAGAATCATATCAGGAGAGAAGCGCGCAACGCGATGGGTGTGGCCTATACCGTTCATAAGAACAAAATAAGAAGATTCAATCCAAGTTCATGATTGAACACTGGGCCGGTGGCCGAGCAGGTATTCTCCCATCAGAGAGAGTCACTTAGATAAAAAGCACTCGTAGCGGTAGGGGTGAGAGTAGCGTTAAGGGATGCCTCAAGCCGCTGGCCCCCTTGTGTTTCATTTTGGAAACTTGAAGCACCTGGACACTCAGGTGACATAGAGGGCAATGTAGGGCTGGAAGTCGTCAGCATAAAATTCCGCGATAGCAACTGGCAACCGGAAGAGGCAGTTGGCGTCAGTGTGCTGGGGAACAAACACTCTTGTACGAATGTGGTGTAGTCGTACTATTGCAATCGGAGGGCTCCGAGAGCAAGACACTGGGGCGGATCACAATGACTGAAAGGCCAGCATACGGAATGGTGAGCGGTTATAACTGTGAAAGGCCGTCCACACGGGGATAGCAGTGGAAGTGTTGTACGCCGCGAACAACCTCAAGGCACTCCTGCTCGGTAATGGCGTAGTTACGTTCAGCCTCGCTTGGAGACCGACTGGCGCAAGCAGTGACATGTTCCCGCCGATCGCAGCGCTGGACGAGCCCAACACATAAACCAACACCCCTTGCATCAGTGTGGACCTTGGTCGGAACAGAGGGTTGAAGTGGCGGAGAAATGGATGCGACGTTAGAAGAAATTTTAGGTAGCAGAAGAGTCGCACAGAAATGTCTACTTGTGGGGAGCTTCTCTATGAAGAAGGCATGCCAGGGGACGGGCGACGGTAGCAAAACGAGGTACAAGAGCGCTGCAAGTAACAGAAAAGCCCCAAGCTCTTTCATATTTTGAGATTGTGAAAACGCAGCAGTGGCCACTGCCTTCTGAGAATTTTGCCGACCGCAATTTTGGATGGCCCACGTGTGCTAGCACCAACGCCTGACGCTCACCAAAAGGGCATTTCTTAGAACTGAGAACAAGACCAGCTAGGTGCAAGCAGTCAAGGAAGATAGCTAGGCGCTCATTGGGCTCTTGAAGTGTCATTCCAAAGATAACATCGTTCAAATAATGCACACAAAGTTTTGTAATTTGAAGCCACGTGATATCACATCTATGATTATCTCAAATATTTTGGGCGCATTCCACACACCCGTCATAACAATAAATTCAAGCGAAGTGTTACGCGTAATGAACACGGTTTTTTCTTTGTCTGCTGGGCACATCGGAACCTGCCAGTACCCCGACCGCAGATCGACAGATAAAGAGTAGGAGGTGGACAACAAGCAGTCCATGGTGTCATCAATGCCGGGAAGCGGATAAAACCTCTTCTTTGGTGAATGCATTGCGGCATCGGTAATCCACTCAAAATTGACATGTGTCGTCGTTCTTTTTGAGAAGAATCTTGGAGCCACCCAAGGACTCTTGCATAGCCACCTTTCGTAACATTTCGCGGACTTACTCACTGATGACCTTTCCCTCGGACGAGGCTACTCGGTATGAATTGTCGCGAATTCATTTTCTTTTTCGTAAACAAAAAAAAAGCTTAGCAAGCCCTGGATTAGTGCCGCCCTATATATAGGAGAACATAAAATAGGATTTTTGCAGTCTTTTTAAGCAAAACGTGTTTTGAACTATTCCACATAATTATGAAAATTAGAAACGAACTTAGTGCTGATATAAAAAAGGCGCGCACACAGCATTACACAAATGTGCTGACTCTTCTTGACCTCAGGTAATCCTTTACATGTAGAGATGAGTATCACAAATACCCGACAAACCACACTGTAAACCGAGTTACAACTTATAAGAGTGGATTACAGGGTCTATAACTAACATCCTTACAATTTTAAGCCTTTAAATTCCCAGAAAAGGGCAATTTTATGTTCTAAATCCTCCTTATAACAGGCACTTTTCTGAAAAATTTTCACCCTGTTTGGCCAGAAACCGTGAAATGTGCTCTATGTCACTTGAAGCCTTTAATGATGGATGTAACAGTCCTACATCACCTTTAACATGCACCATTTTTGTAGCAAAATGGTGGTTTGAGCTAGTTGGTACATATTCACAATTTCACCAGCGCTGCGACTAGGAACAAGAACAGAGAAGGAAGACAAGGACAAGCGCTACTAACAACTCAGTTGTTAGTAGCGCTTGTCCTTGTCTTCCTTCTCTGTTCTTGTTCCTAGTCGCAGCGCTGGTGAAATTGTGCACCATTTTTGAATTTTGTGCTTTTATGTTGTGTCGTTAATTTTAGAAAATTTTCACGGTATTTGATGTAGCAGTGTGATCCTCCTAGAGATATCTCATTGCATCAATCGACATCGCAGTAGCGCACACATGCAATATACGCTAGAGACAACAGCTCGGCTTTTCCTTTGTATTCTGAATGCCTGGAACATGCCAAGAGCATTCAGAAAGGATAGACTCATGACGCTGCGTGCTTCGGCATCCGTTTATTGATGTGAATCAGCAAGTGCAAATTAATGCACTCTTATAAACCGTCGGGCGGTGCGCTTTGGCTTAGTCACATATAAACACCCAGAAGCAGGTGTTCGAACATGGAACGAAAGTTAAAGGCTCCTGGTTCATAGCCCAATTCCAAATGCCATTGCACACCCATAAACGCGGCTGCTTCCTGCGACACCAGCGACACGAATAATTTTTTGTTTTTCTACAGCGAGCAAAACCTCATCCGCATCTTCAAGATATTGAAGCTAATGTACTGAGTGCACAGATCTCCTGTAAAAATCAAAACAGATTGAAAAAAGTAAAATTTTCACTCTCTCTACAGGTGACAGCATGACAGCATTGATGCGACCTGCAAGTTTTGTGTTCGTGGCAGTGAGAGCATGCACCACTGGCTTGATAAAAATTTTTAACGCCTTAGAAGCACTAAGGCATTGCTGGAGTTCTCTGTGCCAAATTTAGGTAATACTGAGGTGCCTTATTTGCAATGCAGAATACAATAAAACTAGAAGACCGTTGAAATTACGAAATATCTTGAAATGTTGATCTCGCAGACAAAAAGAAGAAAAGAACATCGCACGCAGTTGTGAAACTGTTGCCACAAATTTTTTTTTGAGCTATTTGTAATTAATATATATTTAGGTTATGTTGAAGTTTTCTGGGAATACCCTTGCTTGCTTGCTTTTGACTGTACTTGAATGCGCTTTTTTTTTTCATCTTGATAAACAGTGAAAGAGGAGCCCGAGAAGGAAAGATAGCCATATCTGCTTGAGCGAACATGCCATAGTGTGATATAACTCGTTTGTGTTTTTCTTGGCCGAAAACAAAGATATATTTTGAATCTCAGTATTTAAAAATTGCGGTTTATGTGTAATGTCATTGCGACATTCTCAGTGTGGCAGCGGAAGCCAGGTACAAACAAGTCAAAACTGCGGCTCTTCTAGCTCACCAGCCTTTGGGCATGCGCAGGCGCGTCTTGGCGCAGGGCGCGGTGACGAGGCGGAGAGAGAGAAAGCGGTAGAGTCGTTAGCTTCAGCGCGTGTTCTCTATGCAGCGCGTCGGGAAGCTGTGGCACTTTTCCCACTAATGTGCTGCCGATGCGCGTCCTTTAGTCGGGGATTAAGCGGATTAGGTACCGCATTGACAACGTACAGTCTTACTGGTGTATCTGGAGTAGTCACGCACAACTTGATCTGGTTAGACGGAGTCAGCAATGTTCTTTGCTAAAATAATCCGAAGAGGCAATTGCGAAGGAATTTATAATAGCTACTCCCCTTCCCATTTATTTCCGCAAGAAAAATCTGTAGCAGCGACCGGTATATGTAGAGAAGCGCGGTACTGGAGAAAAGACACTGACGAAACAGGCGCGACAAAAAAAAAAAATCGAAGCAAGAAAGCAAGTCTATACATTCCTTCACATACGAAACAGCAGTAGTGCGGCCACAGTTGAGCGCCCTGCTTCTAGGCGCACGCATTTTTGCTTTCATTTCACTTCATTTTCATTCCAAGGGTCCCGCTCTCTCGTTGATACATGGGGCAGCGCACCACCAGCGAAATGTATAGCAGGAACATTGAAAAATAAATCAACGCTACTTGAGGACATCGCAGGGCCTGTTTCACCTGTGGGAATATCTGTGTCGCATAGCAATGTGTTGTTAGGTTAGTTCGTGAGACGAGGAGGCGATGAAAACATTGACAGACGATCACCGCAAAGTGATGAAACGAACCTGCGACAGGAGCTTATCAACCAGACTCGTCTCCGCTTGCGCTTCGCATTTTTTACGCCCCGGTTTCAGTCTGATGCTGGCACCTATGGTTTTTGGCCTCTTTTCCTCGTCGCTTCCGCGTCGGCTGCTCGTACCGCTGGGCCTGAAGGGCTGGGGGTATCCAACGCAGGTTCCCGCATAAGATCACGTCCGTACCGCCAAGCGGCACACAGTAGTTGTTGGCTATATATGGCTCGCAACCATTTGTTGACGCAGTCGAGCAAGTCGGCGGATATCGTGCTGACCTCGTCAATTATCGGAATCACGCAGCGGAACGCATACCTAAATGTGTTTGTCACTAGTGACCAGCTTGAACGAAGAGAACACGGTCATTCCTTCCCGTGCAACAGCGGCGTTATCGGGGAGGCACACTCTTTGTTGCGTTGACATTCGACCCACCACTGGTGGTACACTGTTTGTGGTACCTTTGTAGACACTCAGTGACCAACCGAGAGAGAACATCTTGCTAAGCGGGGCGGCACCATTGAGGAATGCATTGAGGAGGAAATCATACACCAATCAACTAAGGTGCCGGATCGGGGGCCTGACCTCTTTAGAGACTAGTATCGACTCTCGGGAGAAGGCTAGCTTGGGCGACTGAATTCAAAACAGAGGCTGGAAACCAGACGGTGCACAGTTGAGAGTGTGCACTTCTATTTGCGTTTTTTCAGCCACTTAAGGGGAAGCAGTGGAGGTCACTGACAGTGGCAGTGATGTTTGGCGTCATCGCTGTCTCACTAACTACGTGAACAGATCGCTGGTCATTCCCTAAGGGCAAGCGGCCATAATATTTATTGTTTTTACTCAATAAACCAATACGCCCTTGCAACCGAACTACTTTCACGCGAGCATCTAAGAAAAACTACCACTGTAACACCCTAAATTTCAAAGAGGGGTGACCATTCTCGTCGGGACAAATAAATTTTTTGGAATCAACGATGACGAATCAGAAACACTCGAGCAGTCCGAGGAAAAATGTTTAGCTCTACTTACTGACTTACTTCAATTGCACCTAACATCAGATGCAGTAGCGCGTGCTCATAGAAGGCCGATACGATTCCGAAAGAAACAGGCCGCTTATTGTTAAATTCACCACCTACAAGACCAGAGAACTGGTATTTTTCAAGCTGTTCAGCCTTCAGGATAGCGATTTCAGCATGAGCGAGGACTTTTGCCCAGCTACTCGACAAGCTCAAACAAAAATTTATGAGTTCGCCAAATAGCTCAAATAAGCTACGTCACAATAAATTGTTTGCCAATGAAAAATGCTGCTTTTAAAAGGCGCTTACGAATAACAGACGCGAGATGCCACCCGCTGGCCGAACAGTTGTTAACGAGGCCCCAACTACCCTGTCTACACGCTCTGGCCGCACGTACTCGTAAAAGGTTGCGAATGGGCGAGCGGAAGCGGCTCAGTATCGAAAGTTTCCGTGCTGTACAAGAACATTCGCAACGAAAAGGACAATCTTAATGCGCTAATTATTGACTCTGAAGCAGACATAATTGTCGTAACGGAAACTTGGCCCCTGAGAAAATATTATACAAAGAACTGTTCGACTGCAACAATACCTTCGTTACATTTCGTTATGATCGAGCTGATGAAACGGGTGGTGGAGTCCTAATTGCTATGAATGAATGTTTTCAGTGTTTTCGTATAGCTGTTGTTTGTGACTGAAATTGAATCTCTATGCTTGTGACATAGATGTCGCGCATAGAGTTCCGGTTAAAGGATCAGGGCTGCCAAACATAATCGTGAAGTTCAACTCAAGGTGTGCGCGGGAGAAATTTTTTCAAGCAGCCAAGAAAAATCTATTGAACACAAATATGCTTGGCTTTGAGGATAACGTTCCAATCTTTGTGAATGACCACCTCTGCCCTGAAAACATAATCTTGCTAGGCAAGACCATCCAATTAAAAAAAAAGGCTGGAAATTTGCCTAGGTTTGAAATGGCAAAAGTGCGTGCGGGGAAAGCAGACAATTCGAAAGTCGTCCATGTGACATGTGAAGGGGATCTTTCAAAAACTGTCTAGTACTTATTCCTAGCCGCAGCTACGTCATGGCAAAGACACGGCGTTCGCGAAAAATGACAATAGTAGCTTGCATATATTCCACAGCGATATACGCAGTATAAGAAGGAACTTGAACTTGCTTCTTGCATATCTTTTTCAGTACCCAAAACATTTTAATGTTATTGCAAGATCTGAAACGGCTCAAAAAAGGTGAAGATGTTGTTAATTCCTGATTATCTCACAATTTCTCATCCACGTGATTCACATTCGCGCAGTGGTGGTTTAGCCCTTTTTGTTCATAACAGTCGCACCCACTCAGCATTGCACAATGTATCCTGCAGCACATCTGATATCGAAGCCTTGTTTATCAGACTGGGCAACTCTGTGGTCATAGGTGTCGTGTATCGACGACGTAATTCCAGCTGTAGCTTCATTTCTTCAAAAACTTGAATCTATATTTTTCACTCTAGTGTCACGACACAAAGTTCCGGTTATAATAAGTGGTGACGTTAACATAGACACTTGTCGTACAAACCATAGTGACTACACGTATTTCCTAGAGTCTAATTTTCAAAATCTGATCACTGTTCCTACTGGAATAACAAGTACATCCGCAACTCTCATTGGAATTGTTTTAACTAATATAACCTCGAATATTATTTCCGGGGTATGCAACCAACCCATCTCAGATCATCTCCCCACCTATGTAACGGTCGCAAACGTCATATAAACAAAATTAAACGACGCCAAAGTAAATACGGGGATTGGCCACGCTTCGCTGAGATCAAATATCCAGTTAATCGACACTACTGCCGTATGCCACGATGAGGTCTACATTGAATTCTTCAATCTAATTGACGCTCTGACTTGCGTTAAAACTAGCAGCAGTACTAAGACATCTGTTTGCTCATATAAGGTGCCCGTCTCACCCTGGATGACTGAGCAGATTTTAGCAGTATTGCGGCAAAAGGACTTTTGGTATCATAAACGGAAACAGCATAAGTATTAGAGCTATTACTTGGGTCAGTACAAAAAGATACGCAATAAATCCGTGGCAGTTATGCGTGCACGAAAAAAATACTATAGACATTTAATCCAACAGAGCTTCGGTAACTCTAAAAAACTATGGGAAGTCGTGAATAGTGTTATAGGCCAGCCACATTAGCAGACGTTTCCTGAAGTGGTTAATCAGAATGTTGTAAACAGCTTGCATTCATATTCCACTACCGTTGGAATATCTTCAGGTACCAATGTAAATAACACAGATATAAACTCTGTTACCAAGCCCACTCCCGGAAGAAGAACTGTGTACCTGCTAAAGTGGCTGCACAGCGCGCTTCAGAAAAACCTCGCCATCCACGTAAATACGTGCCCTATTTGAAGAGCACTGCATCCTCGCCTTCTGAAGAAGCTCCGGACGTCCTCCCACCGTCTGAGGCCTCCTGGGAACCATGCATGAGTGCAGCGGAGCTGCGCACTGACGCTAGGTTTAGTGCCTCCGCTGCCACGCTGGCGGAGGTAGCTCTGCCGGTGTCTCTCGTGGCATCACCTGCCACGCAGTCGACACCTGATCCGCGGCGCCAGGTCCAGCTTTGTGCTCACGGTTAATTCGGCAGATGCACCCCACCTGCCTTCCCGAAATGCCGGACTGCTCGTGAGTGATCTGCCACCAGGGCGCATGGCCATCAACTCTACACCACCGGATGGGCCTCAAGCCGCACGGCATGATGAACAGGGCATTCCAATGGACTTATCGGCACCTCTACCCGTGCAAAAGTGCCCTCGCGCAACTCAAAAGCGTCCCTCAAACGACAGCCAACCGATTCCATCTTCGGCAAGTGATGGCTCCCAAGGTAAGCGCACTTGTCTTACGATCGAGAACTCAGTGGAGCCTACACCCGGATCGTCTTCTTACAAACTGACCATTAAATCACTGGCCAAAAAAAGCCTCACGGATATACCCAACAAGGCTTTAAAAGCTAACTTAGACACGTGCCTCGGAACGAATAGTTTTTGGGGCTTCACAGCCAGGTCAAAGTACAACACCATTGCAGTGCGGCTTCCGACTCTGACTGCCGTAGAACGGCTGCAAACGCTCACCAGTATTTCACTGACGACAAGCGAAATCTCAGTGCCAGTACAAGTGTATTGAGTTGAAGGCTCCGGCTTGCAGCACTGCGTCGTCTACAACGTCGATATCACTGAGGATCAAACCGCCCTCCAGCGTGAGCTATACTGTCCCACGCACCGTGTCATCCAGGCCCGACGCATGGGAAAGGGGCGCTCTTGCACAGTACCTTGCAAGGCCCTCTGTTACTACCAGCCCGTATGTACTATTACGGCTGTATTTTATGGCCTCGGCCATACAAACCGAGTGCGGTATATTGCTATAACTGCTTCCGTACTGGACATATTCGCAAATCCTGCCCCTTCACTGCTGACGGTGAAAGTACATCGGAAGGGAAAGTAGCTTATCGATGCGGCCTTTGTAAATCCGACGACCACGAGATAACATCTCCAAGTGGTCCGACAAAACAAAAGGCAACACAACAGGCTCGTCGTCAAATGATTAAACATTCGCCAATACAGACAGTATAACTTCATTGCTGACATCCAATCGGTTCGCAGCTCTCCAGTGGGATGACGACGAGTGGCCGGAGCTCCCTGAGCACACCTCGCATGATCCTTCAGCTCAGCAGTCTTCTAACGAAACTGTGCGAAAAGAACGCATCCGAAAACAGCCAGCAACGCAGCACAGTGTGCCTGAACTTTCCCAGGACGATATGGCTGCAGTCGACGAACAAATCGCTCATCTTTTAGCGGAGGTCACCAAGATCCGGCAACACCGTGAACTGCTCGCTCGACGTAGACGGGCAGCGGAATCATCCGCCGCATCTATCAATGGCGCAGCAACATCGCTTTCCTGCCGCCCACCGGTGTCATTTCCTGCCGCCTCTTCCCAGATTACCGCAATGCCACTGGACAACTCTGCGACTTCTTTGCTCCGGTTTATGGTCAACCAGTTCTCCAACCTGACGTCAGTGATTCTACGGCGCTTGGGCTAGTAACTATAAATGGAAAGTTCGAGTCGTGGAACTGCAGTGTAACTGCAGAGGCATTTCCACGAGGGTGGGAGAGCTCAAGACCCGACTACAAATTCTCAAGCTCCAGGTGTGGGCCATGCTGCTGCAGGAAGCAAACGCCTTGCCATCGATTCCAGGCTTCAGTGCCTACATGTCTCCTTCAATGACAGACCGTCGTGTACAAACTGCAGCTCCCCCGGGAAAGGCGGCGGTGTATGCGGACTCACGTTTTTCGCATATACGCCTTGCTCTCGAAAGCTGGTGCACGTCGTATCAAGAGGTAATGGCAGTGTCTGCGAAACTTACGAAGAGAACCGTTGTGGTCCTTTCATTTTACGTTAGAACAGCCGGTGGTGCTTCCTCCCGCATTAATCTTGGCTGGTTAACAAGTGTCTGTTGGCAGTATCCCGGGTGTCCAATTTTAGTCGGAGGCGACTTTAACGCCCCTCACCAGGATTGGGGGCACTCCACTTCAAGCCCTCCTGGCAGGCGTGTGCGGGACGCCTTCACGGATGCCCAATTTGTGCTTCTCAACCATCCTGGGACAGCAACACGGCCAGTGCGTCAAACTCGCAGTGCTTCCTATGCTCCAGACGACGTGGTGGTCGGGTCCGGGTACTCCCTCCCGGAACATGGATCCAAACTGCTGGGGAAGTGATCATCACCCTATCATAATCGGTCTTCACACCTCAGATTTCCGACATTTACGCTACAAATGTTCTGTGATCAACTGGGATAGCTTCCGCTCCTGTATGGACAATCTCTCCTCAGATTATTCGCCAAGCTTTGTTGAGCGCCAACAGTGCTACAATTACCACCTGGACTGATGTTGGTCGACCGGCACCAGACCTCGGCCTTCTTAACTTGTGGGCGGCACGACGTCCAACCGAGCTGGCTGCTACAAGAGAACCTACTTCGTCGCAGGCACGTATACGATTGCACTATCTTACAGATAAGGCACGCAAATATGAACGCGACCTCACTCGGTGGCAGTGGCATGCATGGTGCCAACATTTTTCTGCAAAATCCTCGAATGCCTCTCTCAGGCGAACATTCCGTACAATGGAACCCGGTCGCTGTTCGACTGACGCAGCGGCAACCGCATGCTTCGCGGCTAACTTGTCGCCAGATGATTTCGCCAAAGAAGCAGCGCGAAAGTTTTTCCCGAAATACGAATCTGTGCCTTCTTCATCAGCTAGTTTAAATATGGCAGGCATCCCAGCGCATGTATATCAAATGCCGTCTGATGTCGACGTAGATGCAAATGTGTGTCCATTGTCTATGCCTGAGTTGCTCGCTGGAATAGATTATGCGACACGGAAAACAGCGCCCGGCACGGGCAATATTCAGTACGAGGTGTACAAGAACCTTAGTAGCGCTGCACTCCCTCAACTACTTGACACCATAAAGAAAGTATTGATGGTGGAGTAGTGCCCGAGAGCTGGAAATCCGCTGTCGTGATTCCTATCCCGAAACCAGGAAAGCCTCCGACGGACCTTGCCAACTTGCGACCTATTTCCTTAACTCCTACGCTGTGCAAGCTGGCGGAGAAAATGCTAGCCACACGATTGTCATGGTGGCTAGAGCAAGGGTGGAAACTTGGGCGAGTCGGTAACGATGATCCATGGTATATGGGGAGCGCAAAAACGGCACACGGGATAAAGAAAGACGAAAAACACAGGCGCGAACAACATAGCGCCTGTGTTGTGTTGTTCGTCTTTCTTTGTCCGTTGTGCCGTTTTTGCGCTCCCCATATACCATGGCTAGAGCAGCACGGTTTTTATCACCTTGCACAATTCGGCTTTCGTCTATATATTGGTACAGAGGACGGGTTGGTTGTCTTATCATCTGCAGTTTTGTCATGTACCCGAAGGCGCAATGTGTGTACTGTTTTAGCAATGGACGTTGAAAAGGCATTTGACAACCTCAGTCATGCAGCCATTCTGAACTCCATTGGCATGCTTCATATCCCTCTGAGTGCGTAGTTTTGTCCAATCATTTTTGGAAGGCAGAAAATTTGCAATACGCATCAGCGGGGGAGCGGTCGGATCGTTTGTACCTCTCTGCGGCGTGCCCAAGGGATCAGTATTGTCGCAGACGTTATTTAATGTTGCTTTTGGCTTGGCGCTTACATGACATCCGTGATATAAAATTTCTCCAGTACGCTGACGATATCATGGCGTGGAGTACTCACCAAGATCTCCGTACTCAGGAGGCTGCCCTTCAATCTTCCTTGGATGTTTCCTGTACTTACGCCTCATCCATCGCACTTCAGCTATCCGTGCATAAAACAACATACACGTCAGTCGCCAACCGCTGGGACGCTGTAAACTTGCTGTAAGTCCAATCCGTCTTTGTCTATCAGGCACCCCACTACAGGAAAGTCCGAGTGTAAAAATCCTCGGCTAAATGATTCACCAATCAGGATCAGCGACTGCATGGCTTTCTCAGGCAAAAGGCAAGCTATTCAGACTTTGGGTTTGATTAGAAGAATTGCCCCTAAAACTGGTGGCGCAGGCTCGTTCGTTGCAGGGCAATTGGTGAGGGCAGTTCTGCAGCCACGTATTGTTTATCAAGCCCAGTTTCAACGTCTTACATGAGCCCAATGGGATCGCCTTGAAGCCGTGAACCGAGAGGCTATGAGGACCATTACGTGCCTTCCTCGCATCACACCGGTCATAGCTTTACAAGAGAATGCGCAGCTCAATACCATTGATGAGCTGGTGTAGCAGCGCCGTGAAGCGTACAGCCTTAAGGCCAGTCTATCGCCCTCCACGCATGTACTGAGGACTTATGCAATGTCACACTCCATTCTTCAGCCGCCAACGCCAGTTCTTCCCCCATGTAAGTTTGTACAGCTCAGGGACAAAAAGCAAAAAGATAATCGCCGGCCAACATCTGCTTATTCGGCATCGTTGCTTCGCCAGAAATTTGAAGAACAAGATGCTTGCCTGCCTGAAGGATGCATTGTTGTCTACGTAGACGCAAGCATACAAGACTGCAAAGCAGCAACGGCTATCTACTGTCCGTGCAGACCTGCCTTGAAGCAAACCTCTTGGTTTCAGCTCATGGAACCTCCTTTGTCCTTTTCTGCTAAGCTCGTTGCAGTTAAAGAAGCACTCTGCTCTGTAGCCGACATAACTGTGCTCCGTGCGGCCCGCGTTGTCATCCGCACTGACGCCCTTTAAGTTGCCCGGTTGCTACGAAGTGTTAGCCGCTGTCCCACGATATATCAGGACATACAGCGGCTCGCGGCACGCATCCCGCAGCCAGTACGTATTGAGTGGGTCCCACGGGATCTGTGGACCTATCAAAGTCAATCATATTTAGCGACCTTCCTCGCGAATACAAACTCATTACCGCCTCGGCTCCTTCATTTGGACAATTTTACCCTCATTTCATCAAGAAAGGAACTCCTCCGGCGCCGCACACGTGGTCTCATCCCTCCGTGTGCGGTAACCCTCCCCCGCGGTCTTACCCGGGCAGAGGAGGCTGCGCTTAGGAGGATCCGGGTCGGGGTTGCCCTCACACTAGCCATCACTCGGAAGTGACCTCAGTACCGAGAATGGTTTCCTCGGCCAGGGTGTCCGATATGTAAACACGAGGACATTGAGGCCGACATTCATCACTTACTGTGGGACTGCCCAGCTCTCAAGCCTACAAAGATCCGGCACCTGATGGTAAAAGGTCTTTCACTAAGCAACCCTGCTTCATACATTGCCTGGGCGCAGGGACCGTACCATCATTCTCTACTGGTCTTTATCAAATCAGCTAACCTTTTTTCATTCATTTAATCTCTACTACATCATTTATCACACCTTCACCCATCATTGATGCCCTTGGGCAATAAATTTCGCTTAAAGAAGCGCACTCTCAAACTCCTTTCGTTTGGATGACTTTGGACTTAACGAAACACACTCAACATTAGCAACAATGGATAGTAATAAAGCTGCCGGTATAGGTGAAATTACAGTACGTATGTTAAAAGAAAATATTGATATTCCGGGTCCAATATTATACCACGTCTTCAATCACAAACTTCAAACCGCCACTTACCCAACGTCGCTAAAAACAACACGAATTGTCGCAATATACAAGGACGGTGATCGCTCAGGCCCTTCTAGTTATCGACCAATATCCGTGCTCAGTGCCATTATTATACTTTCCGAGAAAATTCTTGCGAATCGAATCAATAACTTTACACAGAAATACAACAAAATGTGCCCACAGCAACATGGTTTTCGGTCAAACCATTCACACTCATCAGCGGTGCAGTCTTTAGTTTACTTTACAAACTGATTTAAATGACATCAGACTTGTAGCTGTAGTTTTTCTCGATTTAAAGAGGGCTTTCTATACGGTCGACCATTCCATTATTTTGGAGAAGTTAAATTACTACGGTTTTAGGGAACGGATTTTCGATTTGTTTTCTAGTTACTTGAATGAACGTCATCTTATAATTGTCATAAATAATGTCTCATCGTCACCACAACGTATTCATACAGGCCTGCTTCATGGGTCTGTTTTGGCACCAATGCTTTTTTTTATATACGTTTCCGTCCGTCTAAGTGTATTAAAATTCGGGGAAATGCTGATGTATGCAGATGACACCACTAAAATAATTACAGAAAAGAGCGTGGCGGAAATACAGTCCCAAGCGAACATAGATTGCACAAACGTCTCTAAATGGTTTTAAGCCAACAAGATTACTGTAATTGTCAAGAAAACAAAATATACTATATTTCGCTCCCGTAGAAAACAAGTAGATGCCAACTCTGTAAACATCAGTAATGACAACTCCCTACTAGAGTATACTCCTTGTTTTAACTGTCTTGGCGTAATCTTTGATAGACGCCTGCCCTGGAAAAATCATTTATTAGCAGTGGGGGCGAAGGTGACATCGGGGTGCTATAAACTGCTTCAAGCACGTGACTTTTTTGACACAAGTACATTACGTTTTTTTTATTTCTTCTTTATCCGCAGTCATCTGTCATACCGGCTGGAATCATGGGGATGGATCTACAATAGTTATCTCCAGCCAATCAGAAAATTGCAGAAATGGTAATTACTAATTATAACGCATTCTATGCAGTACCACGCCTGCAACCCATTATTCCACGACATACGGATATTACCCTTCCATTCACAATGCCTCCTAAAAACAGCAACTGTCGTAAACAGTGTCGCAAGAAACACCCACCCTTTCCATACATCTCTCTTCCATACATTTCATTTCAAATATTTATTCCAACATTACACCATACAGATATAATGTCGAGGATGGCAGGCTTGACCGGTCCTGCATCCTGGTGTACACTTGACAGAGCAGCGGTGGCAGTCAGCTCATCAGAACACAAGAAGTGAATAAAGAAAGCCCAAAACAAAACATAGAAACATTCACAAATATGTATGAAGGAGAGACAGAGATAATAAAGAAATAATAAAGACATCATCGCGTAATACCTGAAATGTAGCATTAGGCAACTTTAATCTACCGTCCCCGCACAACGTTTATGGACAACGACGGATCTCTTTCATTGGAGGTCAGACATGGAGTACCATTCCACAAGAAATAAATTACGCTCAAAATTTTCCCCTTACAGGAAAAGAATTCTTTCAGCGCATAAATTAAATATGTTAAAGTACATCTATCTTCTGTTCGCATCCTATTTATAATTGTGATTGAACATGCACGATTTTTTTAATTGATGCGACTGTTCTTTGTTATGCTTTCTTTTGTCATTTGTATTATGTGCACATCACTCTCTCCGCTCTTCCAAGTTTTTTGTGCATGTGACGAAGTTTAGTTTATGGGGTTTAACGTCCAAAAGCAACTCAGGCTATGAGGGACGCCGTAGTGAAGGGCTCCAGAAATTTCTACCACCTGGGGTTCTTTAACGTGCACTGACATCGCACAGCACACGGGCCTCTAGAATTTCACCCCTATGAAATTCGACCGCCGCGGCAGGGATCGAACCCGCGTGTTTCGCGCCAGCAGCCGAGCGCCATAACCACTAAGCCACGGCGGCGGCTGCATGTGACGAAGTGTCTGCATTATAGAATTTCATTTTTTGGACCCATAACTAGCCTACGGCTACGGGTCCAAACGGTGTTGGACCCACTTTTATTGTGTTTTCATGGATAAATAAAGATTTTGAATTTCAATACTAAACTCATACGCCTTTGTATCGATACTGTAGTACTTAACTGCATATTCGCATTTCTTTCTAACCGCATCCACTACGTCACAGCTAACGAGACTGACGCCCTTAAGGTTCCCGTCCAATCACGAGTACCTAAGGGATCCGTCTCGGCTCCAGTGCTTTTTCGCATTTATAATAATCACTTACCCAACTGTATTTCTAGCTCTATTTGTCGTTTCGTTGATGACTGTGTAATCTACCGTAAAATAGCTAATGCTTCCGATGTGACATCACTAGAGTGACACAAATAATATCGCTTTTGGTGCTCTCTTTGGTGGGTAGAACTGAACGCTGCGAAATGCAGAACAATGCGAATTTCCTGCAGTCAATCATCCTGTCCCAGTTACTCTATTAATCATTCTCCACTCGACTCCGTTTCAACTTACAAGTACCTTGGAGTGCACATTACGAATACCCTTTCCTAGAAGATCCATACTAACTACATAACATCCAAAAAACCAATCGCATGCTTAGGTACCTAAAATGTAACTTTTCAGCAGCTCCATCTTGACTGAGAAACAGCTATATACTCATTAAGGCTGCGAACTGGGCGAGTTAGTACTGATTCATATTTGAACAGCGCAATAAAACAACAGAACACAACGAAGAATGGACACCACAAGCGCTGACTCGCAACTAGATTTTTATTCACGTCAAGGGCATCTTAAATACTAAGAACACCAAACGCAAACCAGAGGGCAACAAAATAAAACAAAAGAAAAAAAAAACAAAAGCTAATAATCATGCCCACAACGGTGACAATCGGCACGTGCACAAATCTACACATCTTGGCCGGATAAGTACATCATCTCTTTATCACTTAGTGTGACAGAAGGGTCACTAATGCAACTATCTGATTCCAAGCGGATGTGAAAAGCCTCCGCTATCTCACGCGTTAGGCTGTCATTATGTTTACCTAGGATGACGGTGTTAGAAACCAGAGGGGTGCAAGTGCCTTCCCTCTAGTGCCGGGCAAGGTAACAATGGGTAGATGTACTGAAGGTTTTCAAAGAATGCGCTATGGGACTAAATTTCACGACTGAACTTCCTAAAGAAGAGGTACTTCAATTTCTGGACTTAAGACTGTTCTTGGAAACGCGTCATGTGGGTTGGGAATACTCCCCTCGCTCTACCAAGTCTTTCCTAAATTTTCATTCAGGCCACACAAAATTGGCAAAAATGGCGTTGTTTTTTCTAGCCTGAAATCTGCCTTGGACAAGTCATGTCTTGAAAGAATCAACGAAAGCATTCTGCGTCAAGTTGGCCGATTAAAATCGAGCGGTTACCCCTGTCATGTAATTTCCAATGCGATAAGCTTCTAAGATAGATCAAGAGAGGGGATAGACCAAAACAAGAAAAAAAGAAGTTTGTGGCGGGGTATTGCACACACGGTGTGGGACATGGTTTAAAGAATGTGGCGGCGAGATAGGATGTTGATGTGGCTTTTCAGCGCGAAGGAAACTTAGAGGTATCTGCAGGCAGGTGGAAGCGAAGGCTAAGTCAGCAACCGCGAAGAAAAGGAGGGGGGGGGGGGGCTGTCATACCAATCATGGGGGGGGGGGGGCTGTCATACCAATCATAAGAGCATTCTTTGCCCTGTAATGTCGGTGTTGTCTACAGGATACCGTGCACTTGCAAGGTGACTTATATTGGCCAGACTGGACGTTACGTTAACGCTCGTCTAAGTGAGCACCAGAGGTCCCAAGATAATGGGTCTTGTAACCTTGCCCGTCACTAGAGAGAAGGTACTTGCACCCCTCTGTTTTCTAACACCGTCAACCTAGTTAAACATAATGACAGCCTAACGCGTGAGATACTGGAGGCTTTTCACATCCGCTTGGAATCAGATAGTTGCATTAGTGATCCTTCTATCACACTAAATGACAAAGGGATGATATACTTATCCGGCAAAGTTGTGTAGATTTGTGCTCGTGCCGATTGTCACCGTTGTGGGCATGATGATTAGCTTTTGTGTTTTTTTCTTTTATTTCTTTTGTTTTCCTCTGGTTTGCGTTTGGTGTTCTTAGTATTTAAAATACCTTTGAAATGAATAAAAATCTAGTTGCGAGTCAGCGCTAGTGGTGTTCATTCTTCGTTGTGTTCAGTTGTTTCATTGCGCTGTAAAAATATGAATCAGCTATATAATACCTATGTCCGACGCAGTCTCGAATACGCTTCATCCACATGGAGCCCTGGCCATGCATCACTGAATAAATCCTTGGAGAGTGTAAAAAATCACTCTGCTCATATCACCCTCGATAATTACAACCGCACAGCAAGCGTTACTAACATGAAACAAAGTCTAAATTTGCCCCTCTCGCTCTACGTCGTATCATTTCTCGTAATTGCATCTTATATAAGGTTTATCATCATAACGACCAACTGAGATCTTGCGTGATCATAGATGCCGCCCATGTATCAGCACGTGTCGATCATCTCTACAAAGTCGACATACCTCGCCAAAACACCATGACGTATGCACATTTATTTCCACCAAAAACATCCCGTGACTGTAGCCACCTACCTGCAGCCCTGGTCGCTATCACCGACAACCACCACTTTCGTTCTTCACCTACACACGTAATTTGAGTTCTTTTTTTCGTTACTCACGCTTCGCTTTTAGCGTGTTCTGTATGACTGTTCCTTCATTTTTTTATACGTTGATGCACCCGCCCCCCCGAAAGCATCTAACTTTATGCTGCCATTCTGTTCTACCGAATTATTGCGTGTGCTTTGAATACGTGCTGTTTTTTGTTTGTTTTTTCGTTGTTGTTGTTGTTGCCTTTGTTTTCTCCTTATTTTTTCTCTTTATGAAATTACAGTGTGTCATTTGTATTGCAGTGCAGTGTACTTTGCAATCGATGGCGAAGCGTAGCCTTGTGCTCGAGCATCCGCCTCGCATTCGGGAGGTACTGGGTTTGATACCCAGTGCGTCCGGGTACCCGCCGGTTTTCTAACTGGTACAAGGTTCTTGGGAAAAGTGCCTTGCACCAAACCATTGCGTTGACGGGTTAGTGATTTCGATCTGCCGTCAAGCAACCATAAATCCGCCTCGTTGAGATGCTCTACCCCGTGGCCACCGCTTCTCTATAAAAAGGGGCCACAACTGGGCTTCTACTGCACGAGGCACATTTACGGTTGCCTAACGGCGGAACTTATCCCTGATCTCTCAAGGCAACGGTTTGATACAAAACCCTTTTCCCTAGCATCTCACCACAGAAAAGCTGAGCCCCTGGCTGGCGGAAAACTAGCACCCAATAGAAAACTGGCGGGTATACGGACGCACTGGTTATCGAACCCAGCACCTGCCGAATGCGAGGCGGATGTACCACACCATGTAACATTTATCGCTGTAAAGCTGGCTCATATATAGTACCTGTATGATTAGCACCGCCTGCTTTCCGGTTAGAATGAAAACAGCTAGCGCTGCCGTTTTGCATAAATGGGGTGATATAAACGATCCGAGCTATGAGAGACCCATTTCCGCCCAAGTAATGTTCGCAAAAAGGGCTGAACAAGTAATGTACTGCTGTTTGTACGATCGCCTTAATGCAAATAAAATATTTGCAAAGTAACAGAATGGAAAAAAATTGAATAAGTCTGCGCTATTATGTATAAAAGAAATTATTATTGACAACGTTGAAAGTAAACTTTCATATTCTAGCCAGAAATTAAGTGTCACAGTAGATGACGACTTTCACAAGAACATTTTAAAAGCAACGTAAGCAACCGGCTCGAATTCACGAAAGTCAGTTCTGCTAGTTCCCACATAGTGCTTGTCACATTGGTGTACCCCGTACTTCTATTTTAGCACCATTTATGTTCCGATTTTACATAAATGATGTGAATAATTAACCCACTGCCATGATATTATAATGCATGCAAACGACACTAATGCATTCTTTCCAGGGCAGAACGGTCACGTCACACGGGAAACAGCAAACGCTTTAAAACAATTACTTTCATTGTGGCTGAAATCAAGTGAACTAACATTTGATGCGGCTAAAGATAACTACATTGTATTAAGAGCAAAAAACATCAAGGTAGATGAGTTTTTGTCAGATTCGAAAATCGCCCTTCACTCAAGAACTTCCCTTCACTTAAGCGTGATATTTGAAGAGCATATTCTTTGGGCAACCCACACGAAACACATTCGCCCAAGGATGGCCTGATCTGTAGGCTTAATAAACAGATTTACAAACTTGTTTCCATGAAGGCAGTACACCAATTTATTACTCGTTTTTATTCTTTCCTGTTTTATGGTTTACTTTTGTAGGGTAGAACAACCACGAGAAACCAGAAAAGATTCGCACACTGCAGAGACTAGTCACAATTACGAAGTTTGTAAGCCCCGCGGAAATTACCGCTTTCAAGAGATCACCTATCAGATGCAGAATTTATGAAATATTATCCGCGTTGTTCTAGATTTAGTGCTCGAAAATTACATACAAAATAAACTTTCAAAGAACTAAACAGAGCGCGTGTCTGTACTTTCTTGCATTTGTTGTCTTCCCTTTTGGTATATTACCTGCCTTTCTTCATATACGCGTATTCGGTTTTTAGTTATCTTCTGTGTGCCCTTCAAAGCAGAATTATAGAATTGATATTGTTTGCAGCTGAATGTCTTCGTCCAGGACGGCAGGTCCTGGTTAGATGTTTTTTGACACAACTAGCCTGTACGCCTTTGGTTCCGTTTCTCATTAACCGATATAACCAACTATCAGTATGCTTATGAATCAATATATATTTAGTGTCAATAAGGCGTTTTTTGTTCGAAATGAGCCAGATCCACCTTGCTGAAAACCCTGAAAATGCGGAATTTTTTTATCCGCAGCGGAGGCAGCGGAGCATTGGTAGCTGTTACGTGATATGCTTTGAAATGATTGTTGTTTGACACATTAAATTTTGATAGTTCTTCACAAAAAAAAATCTTTCGGTGAACTTACAATTACAGCTAAGCTTCACTTACCTTCTATGCCTGAATTCGGCCCATTTCGCAAAAAAAAGCCTATGTTTAGCCTTATTTATTATGTATCAAACGACACTTCTTGCATCATAAGCACAGAGTTCAAAGAATGTTCTGAAGAGTGATTTGGCTTCTGTAACCATCGGACGAAATAAGATCGGGGTTCCCTATCATGCTGCGACCTATTCTTTCCCAGAGACGCATTTGGCGTCACCTTCGGATCTCATCGCATTCTATAGGTCATGTATTTCGCAGCTGTGTTTAGTAAAGGAATTGTTACGAGTTTCATTCAGAAACCCGAACATAAGCAAGGACTAGTTCACCCGAAGGGATGGTAACGTCAGCACAGTGACGAGGTTCGAAAATAAATTTAAAGAAAAATGATTGTCCCTTCTTTCATTCAGATAACGAAGCCTCTCAGTGCTTTAGGAACTAACCACTAGGTAGCGACTGTTATAATAGAGTGCAAATTATTTTTTTATACATGTGCCAAAAATTTTTATTTTATGCCCGTATTGCTGGCCCTATACAAAGTTCGCACACTGTCGTCTGGCAAGCAGGAATGGCAGTACAGCAGTCCGCGCTCATTATGCTGCCCGTTTTAACAGCGTCAGCTCTTACTTGCTTTCAAACATTTCTTCTCCGTCCGAGATGTCAAGATGCCGGCCGGAAATCTCAGGTCAGCAAAATGTGACACCCGCGAGCAAAATGTGACACACCTCCGAGGGAAAAAGTTCATGAGCTTCGACAACTTCCCACACACTGCATCCTTTGGAAGTCAGTACTGGAGCATGGATATCATTCGCGCTGACACTTGTAACATAACACAGGGCACCTCTGAATCGCTTGAGAGTCTTTCGGTGTGATTCAGTCGAAATAAACCGACGTATGTGGCGCAACTTTCCAGCAGCCTGCGCGAGATTGTTTTGGAAATCCCAGTCGTGGGAGAAAACCACAGTGCGAACAAAAGCTTATTCTGAATTCCTAATGATCCATTTTTGGTGGCCGAAGAGTACTGTTCCTTTTTTAGGAAGAGAACAACTGAGCTCGCAAAGAGCTTCTCCTAAATTCGAAAACTTGGAAGGAATGGGCAGATTGGTGAAATCTGCCCTCAGATCAAGCAGTTGGGCTGGAGAGTACATGACGAGAGCTTCACCATGCGCCGCTGATGCTTCCATGACGCTTAAAAATTTCGCGTCCAATCCCGCTGGGACGTCGTGCAGGATTGGAGCAAGGAAAAGGGCGTGGAGTCGTCAAAAGAATGCACCGGTAGCTCTCATGAGCAAAAACCGTCCAGCAGAAATTTTTATCCTTTTCGTTTAGACGATACTTTAAGTGCGAAGATCTTCCCGCCTTCAAATAGAAAGGTCAATCTAGACGAAACAATTCAACCGAGCACACTTGGAAAATGCTATTTGCTTAATAGTTCCTTTGAAATCAAGTTAGAGAAGAGCTAATTCCCTTAGTGACAGTTGCAATCAGGAATGTAGCAACAGCCAACATGCGGCTCTTACGTGTTTCCTGCTGCAGAGCGAGTAAGGTACTCAATACAAGACAACACGTGCGGCATTTCTGAGAATGCTGAGTCATGGAAACGTGATTGGAAACTTGATTGGAAACTTAACGCCGCGAACATCAGGTTTTTTTTTTCGCTCCCGTCAACCGAAGAAAGGACACCAGGACAAGTGTGAGCAGTAAAAAGAGAAATTGCTCTGCACATTAAGCCTGGATCCCTGACGTCGCATTATGGTACTCAGGCACTTTTATTTGCGTTATTTATTTCCACAGACTTACCGCGAGTTGAACGCAGAGTGCACTTAACGACGCCTGCGACCCAGGATCTTCTGCGTGTATGTTCAACTGAAGATATTCTCACGCTGTGTAGATCTTCTGCTGTGTAGTGCGGTCGTACAGCAGCGTTCGTGCGAACACGCGTAACATGTATCTGTGGCATGGACTCAATGGCGGTGTTAGGTACTCTTTCGTGGAGGCATCATGTCTGTTTACTGTTTACCGCAAGCCGGGGCGCACGCACCTTCTCAGCCTCCCGTCTGCACGCGCGTCGTCCTGGCGCCGCGGCTTTCGAGTGGAGAGACCGCTCGGCTTACGAGGTATCCTTGTAACACGAGCAATCTTCCAAGGTACGCGCAGGGACGGGGCAGGGCATTCGTGGTGAGGTGGTTCAGAGAGGCGGGAGATGGGCTGGATGGTGCCGCGTTATATGTTGGATAGGCATAATGCCCCTAGGTCGGCAGCATTGCTCTTCATAAAAGTAAATGAATCAACAAAACGTAGCGGTGATTGAGAGCAACACATACCGAAGAGAGGGCAGAATGCGGACTGCGAGTTCGGATCGAAACCATCGAAAAGCTCGACAGATGTTTCTGCGGTCCAGTAGACCTTCGGCTTCTCTTGGCACCCTCACGGCCCGCACAGCGTGCTTCCACTCGCAGCGCGCCGGTACCGAATTCAGTGGGCGGACGGAAATGTTCGCTTCAGGTTCTTGCAGTTCTATTTCATGCTCTCTGCCCGGAGCGCTGTGGTGCATAGACGATGTTCGCGAGTTTGCTCAGAATGGGAGCTGAAAGCACTAAACGCCTAAAACGCCCGCGTGTTGTGCAATGCGAGTACACGTTAAAGGACCCCGGATTGTCAAAAATAGTATGGAGGTTTTCACTGCAGCGTCTCTGATAGTCCAGGTTTAGCTTTCGGACATGAAACACCGCATACCACAGTATTAACTTTTTATGCGTTGCAAGGCACCTCCTGCTACTCGTTCAGTTTTGGGGAGCTACGTACCACGAGGCAAATTAAAATCTTTGCTTTGCCCACGTTGCACGTGTGAGTTTCTCAAGCTCTTCAGGGGACCTAATTAACTTCAGGTCTCCACAGGCGCCTTTCTTTCAGTAGACACAGTAGTTGGTTCAAGAAATAGCTAAGTTTGGTTTTGTTTCTTGTGCGTGATTTGGTATGTAAAGCAAAATGATTTGGCGCAGACAGTACTACGATTGAAAAATATGGTCTCAAGACGTCAAAGTAATGATTTGTCTATTCACTACGATGCAGTCGTTACTGCTTTGCCTTCATATGGATTTCGCACACGAGCGCGCTTTTATCAAAACAACCAATGAGCCCCCACATTCACGGCGTAGGTATTATTCCAACATTTTTATTGGCATTTGTAATAAAATCAATAATTCACAGTTTTTTTTAGGCTGCATGTGCACCAAACATTTCTTTCCGCTGCAGATATTTTCTCGGCTGCGAAAGATTTACACCATGCCTCAAAGTGAAATCCTAACGAGCGCATACTATCGGCACCATCAGCGCGTTTGTACTGCTCTCATAATTAGTCAAGTTTGATCGCCATGTGGAATGTTGCCTTAACAATCGCAACGATGCATTACGAAAACGTGAATAAAATGCCGAACATGCATGTTACTCTTTCATATGTGCGTGTGATGTCACAGGAACTACGCTAGCATACTTTGTTCCGTAAAGCGCATGAGCTATGGCTATATTTTGTTTTGTTTTTTTTTTCATTTTTCTACCTCATTTACCCGGACATGCAGCACTGAGGTGAAGGCAGCTTTACATTCTTGAAAGGAACACCCTTGCACCTCTACGGCTCTACCAGGACTATAAGGGCCACATGCACCCATTCATGCAAACTTCTAAAATTCATGGGTGCGGGATCGAAGCATGTGGAATAGAAACTCCTAATTTGTCAGGTGTAATGGTGTGCGTGGAATTATGCACCCTTTAAAAGTGAAATTTTTTACAGCGTATAGTTATCGTTACTTTGTTGAACGGAGTGGGCAGCGGTCAACTGATGACCGAGTAATCGGTGCCTACGTCCGCCAAGGCAGTAGCCGTGCGACCATCGAGGGTCACTCCAAGGTCGGCTTCCACTGTCCTCGCATTGCACATTGGCCTTGTAGTCGAGTATTGGCTTCGTCTTTAGTTGCGACCACGGCGTGGGCAAGTCGTTGTGGTTTTGCTGTGCGGCGTTATCATATTTAAGCCGGGTCGCGTCGTCATCGATGTTGTCTTCGTGTGTAGCGAAAAAGTAGTCGATGTGGTGTCTTCATGCAGACTGGTCAGTTGCGCATCTTCGTAGTTACGCTGGTGAGCATCGTAACTTCGAAATGTTGCTGTTTTTAGTTTCCGCAACTGAAGGGGCTCTGGGGGGGGGTACTCCTCGCACAGCCGCTACATAATTGCGCACGGCGATGCAAATGTTCCTAATTTTTGAAAGCACCTGAAGGGCAAGGGAAACAGAACTGGACGGCTCAAACGCTACTCGCAACTATGTTTATGCTGAACCTTTTCTCCAGTGACGAGACTGTCTGCGCAGTCCCATACAGCAACGAAAACCGCAACGTAATTGCCAAATATAAAAATAAAATTCTGGACAGCCAACATCTAATCAAAGGACGGATGCCACTTGTGCATACCACTAGATTGGGCACTAAGGAGCGTGGCCGAACCATTAACCTTACTGGCACATAAACAGCTAGTCTTTATGTAGCAATGTTACTGAGGTATTGCTGACGTACTTTACACCCAAGCCGTGATTAAGCGAGGCTTCTTATATCTCGCGTTGGAGGTGTTTTTTCATCATTTTTCGATAGTAGTTTTGTGCAGTGGAGGGGAGTAGCTTGTGCATGTCTTACAATAGATTGCCAGGTTCGAACCACTGCCTGTTTGCAAGGAACATGAGTACTCCCTGAGGCATTCATTACAACGCCTGCCGGTCCTTTCCATATAGACTCTGCTACAACTGAGTGGTATCTGGAAGACGACACCTTTGCGGCAGGTGACATGCACATGTTGGTGATTCTTTTGGCAATCAGCAAGGCGACGTGGCAATTTTTCTACAAGTCTGCAAAGCCGTGACAGCTTGCACGGCGCATAGAACACCAACTCTACGCCATACTTCCAGACAGTTTTCTTCAGATTATTCGAGACTTTGTGTTCTGGGGGCATAACCTCATACTGCTTGTTTTTCTCAGATTGATATTCTGGCTCGCATGGGTCAGAATGAGGGCACTTGTTCTTTAGAAGCAGATCCGCTACAGCCGGCGGCAGTGCTTCCTGGTAGCAGTATTTACGTAGCTTCTCGACCTATCTGCCAAAGGAAAGCTGTCATGCGCTCAAAAGACTTAGACAAGGCTGAAGTCAAGCAAGACGCCACCAGATCTGGCTTTATCCGCTTACAGTGTCGTGAATCGAAAGGCAGAAGTGACTTTCTTGACCTTGGCATGTATCCCCGTAATACATGCTCATCGTGGCTAAAGGCAAGTTGTAAGTTGAACAACTAAAGGGCTTTTTATTTCGTAATTTCTACAGTAAAACACAATTACTCCGCACTGTTGCAAGTGACTTCAAAATGTTGTCTGCGGTAGCTTTTACCTGAGACGCGACCGATGAATGAAAAGCTACTTGAAAGTCGTCTACGTGACGATAGACTTTGACTGTGCTCAAGTGAGTTGTCAGCTGTCGAGTGAGCCTGTCAGTCAAAGGACCGTCTGCCTAATCCCATGACAAACCTCGAATAAAAATGTTGACTGCCGCTGGTTCCGCGATTGGTTGTGCAAAGTGCTGACTTTCACGATTTAAAAAAAAAAATGAAACAACCTCTACTTTCTGCAGTTATAACGAAAAAACTAATAATACTGCCGAAGCCCAAGCTGATTTAAATATTTCTCATGGTCGATAGAATATTACCCGGAGTGTTCGAAACACGAGGTGCACGGGTATCTGCCCTTCTGGAAAGAGATACTAATACTACCACCCTCAAAAAGAAATAGACGAGGGCGACCCGTGAAGAGAAAAAGTGAAATCGCTGCACGAAAACAGAAAGGAAAGGAAAAATTGTGAAATGCTTTTAGGCACAGGAGACGACGAAGTATCGTTAAGGAAAGCGGAAGAAAATGAGAAGCCTTTTTAGGCTCCAAACACGCCAGAGCCTCGTAACGCACAGGAGTATTGTTACGACCGGAAGCCGTGACAAACTCACTAAAAAGAGGGTCCAGCTGTAGTGGAGAACAATTGTTTTTAGGGCTCGTTTTTTGGCCGTCACTGAGGACCCTAAGTCAACATTGTATAACTACTCCGAGAGGGGTGCAGAGTTTGCCTCAATTTTTGCAGGCTCAGAGCGTCTGTAGGTGCCGATTGCGTTTCATGCTGAGTGCCTTTTTTTGCTGTGTGTTTACAGAAACTTCTAAGTGAAAATAAAAGGCGGGGGAATCATCCGTTGGATGGCGGACGAAATGGCGCGAATGCGACAGTATATGAGTGCTCGTTTACGAATGCGCATTGGAAGGAGAGTCCCATGTCCGAAGGTTGGTGAGGTTGGTCACGTGTAGCTGGTGGTGGTTCCGGTGCCTTAGGGTTCCGAGCGGGATTTTCTTCAGCCGTGGCTGGACGGGGCGGTCTTGTGTGGGGCCGGCGGCATTCCGGAGTCGTGGGGATGTGAGGAGTGGTTCTTGTTTAATGGGCAAGAATAGAAGTGTTTCGGCAGGTATAAACTGATTTTGCATTATTCTTCCCTAATGCAGGCTTTCTGGAGACATGGCTAGAAAAGATTAGAAAGTTTGGTTTGGTTTATGGATGTTTAACTTCCCACAGCGACTCAGGCGATGAGAGACGCCGTAGTTAAGGGCTCCTCAAATTTCTATCACCTGGAGTTTTTTAACCTCCATTGACATCCCACAGTACACGGGCCTCTAGAATTTTGTCTCCATCGAAATTCAACCGCCACGACCGGTATAAAACCTTGAACGAAAAGTGTTATTAGAAAAGTATTAGAGGTTGGAAAGTGTTATGGCGGTGTTTACTTTCCTCCTGTTCAGAAACTTGGAATTTGTTATCAACCCTGCATGAAGAAAATTTTGTTCTATTATTTTTTCCACGCCAGCAATATCAAAGACAGTGGAGTCCATTGTCAGTACCGGGACAGGCAGATGGTAGAAAACACATATCTTTGGAAAAAGCAGAAATATATAGAGTTCAGAATATTTGCGCACCCAGTCTTTAAGGGTGATAACTGAATCATCTCTTTTTGTCGACTAAGCGCCAAAATTGCCTAGAGTTACTCATTAAAAGAGATTGTAATGGATTTAAAAATGAATCTTTGGCGTGCTTGGGGGCTTTCTTGTAGCCGGTAGCTGCGGCCTGATAAGCAGACCAACGCTCATGAGAACCGGTTAGGTTTGACGATGCGAAAACTGCGTTTTTCTTCTTACCGAGCGTTTTCAACGCTTGACTCAATCATGGTGATTGCCTTTTAGACGCGATGGCTATGCTCAGAACGTACTTATCGGTGAGTAATGAAACTTTTTCTTTAACAACATTCAAGTTGTTATTCACGGAGCGGTCATAAGAACGCGACAAATAATTGTCTGAACAAAGCAGATAGCTCGCAGTTAACAGCATCAAACTCCACACCTCTGTAGTTTTGGTTGTATTTATTGTGGTTGCTCTGGTGAGGCACGGTGCAGGTAAAAAAATGATGTATTAGGAGATCACTTAACCATTGTAGGTACGGTATATCCTGGAAGAGGTCAGGTGAAGTTTAAGAGCAGTAAATACAAGATAATATAAGTAGTAGACGTAATTCGGGGTGCCTGCATTGCAAGCTGCGAAAAGCTGAAATCACTAAGAAAATACAAATATCTGTCGCCTTCACCGAAAAAGGATTACAATAGGAATGTTGATTAGAGCACAAAATACCAGGGAAATAAAACTTGCCAAAGTAAAATGAAAGAATTGTTCGGGTACCAGACAGTAATCATATGGATAACGTCATGAAGGTTGTCGTTAAAAGTGGGTGAACAAAATGGAGTACGATTGCAAACTCCGACTATCAATTTCCTGAAGCAATACGAATTCCAGCTTACACAGATTCTAAGGCGTTCGTGAAATCAATAGGAAAGGACAAAAAGCATCAGGCACGGCTATAGGCCCGCCTCTGCCGCACTGAACAGCCCTGTCGTACCGATAAATATTGTAGTGTTTTTTTTTATTTTCAGACAATTCACTGCTATCAATCTTCGCAGACAGCCAGGTTTCGGTAAAACATATGTCGGCGCACAAGCATCGATAACAGAGAAGAATCATCGCGTGTCGGGGTATGATTCAAATATTTGTGAATAAAAACAAAAATGTGTTAGTGACCGTTAACTTATCCACAACCCGTCGCGCAGTGCTATTTAGTGATAGATTCTGGGGATGACTCGCAAGCATTATAGACTGTTCGTGGATAGAATCAGAGCACTCGACCGACTATAAACTTCATGCACACGGTCAACAGAGAAATTGTAGGTGCAGCACTTTTTATCCATGTACAACTTGCGGAAGCGGAGATTGAAGGTTAAGGGTTGGGATTTGCCAAATTCGACCAATTTTTTCCTAGCGAGACGGGTAGCAGGAGAGTAGTCGTCACTAGTCCTATTTTTCTTCTTTCTGCTTATAAATATTGAAGAGCACTTGCTTTTTCACCTTTGAAGATGAGAATTTTTCAATATTGGGCCTGCACTTTTTCAGCCTATACCCGCCAAGCCTGTGGGCTTGTGGATCAAAAATTTGGAGGGTGGAATTTTCAAAGCAGGCTGACAACACACTGACCTCACTTTCTTCCGACTATGCCGAAGACTCAAATGGGGTGTCATATTGGCCGTAGAATATAAGGTTGTCTCGTCGTAGCATGTCTTCAAGATTTGCCTGTTTACACCGTAGTTGATCGGTTTCACCTGTAAGCCGGTGAGTCGACTGGCGAATACGCTGAACTGGCTGCGCAATTCTGTCAAGGACGACCGTTTTGTGCCCAACCTCCGTTATTCATTTGTCTATCTCGGTTAGAATTTTTTGAGAATCCTCCTGGTTTCTTTTAATCTCACCAACCGGATGAATTGCATCTCGGTAAGCAGACTCTGTATTTTAAAAACGCTACCAGCTATTTCATCCAACTGGTGCTCGTGTAAATTTTAAAGCGACTAGTGAATAGTTAAGAAGTTTCAAGAAAACCACGACATTAATTTCAAAATTATTGTCTCAGAAGGATGTGACACACTGGTCGAACGCTCCGACAATTAGCGTGAATCGCAGATCGCGTGGTTGCTGCAGAAATATTAAACGCAACAAATTATCAACGCAGGCAGATAAAACTTCTCTCTGGTATTTTCTGCCTGCAGAACGGTATGTCAGAACACTGGTTGGTGCAATGCAGCAAGAATTTGAAGCGTGGGCCTGCCCGTGATTTTTCGCTGCCCATTAACAAAAACAGTGCAGTTTAAACTCCTTCCCATCGAGACATTATTGAAGCCACGCTACTCACAGCGGCCTGTTCTCTTCCAGAAGATTGTGTCGCAAACTGAAAGGCCTGGATGATGGCGGGTCTGTTCCAGGACATGCTCTAGAGGTGGAGAAGAATACGGAGATCAGAATACGTAAGGTGTCGCTTTTGGATAGCCTTTCTTTACATAGCAATATTCTGTTGCTGGAGCAACAGAGTATGTAGATCCGGTTTTCATGCAGGCGAACTGCTCAGTATTGCTGCAGCCTCCAGACCGAAGCATAATACAGTTTGTGGAAGTCATTTTTAGTACAGTGTTGATGCATCGGATTGTTTTTCACCTCGGTATTAAGGATGAAAACCCAACCAAGGTAAATGCTCTCCAAACACTGAAAAGGAGGTCGCCAACCTAGTGAAACATGTATGTCACCCAGCACTGTGCGTAACTACTCCCAAAGAGCTAGGTTTATTAGAGCTCACAACTCTGCTGACAACATTGCCAGCAACTGTGCCGAGAGCTGTAATCCTGGCAGAGGTCCCACGCATGTCCAAGGATCGCTTGACGCCAATCGCAGGTACATGTCAACAGAGCATCAAGAGTGCTTCCCGAGGAGTACGGCTAAGTCGATTTGAAGGTGTTCATCTGCTCACCCATTAGAAGTGGCAACGCTGTGAATGCAGTTAGGAATGACCAAGCAGAGACTGCTGATAAACCGGCCAAAGGGTAGAGGGTGGTAATAACAACGTGAAATAAGACGGGCATTTGATCAATCGTAATTGTTTATTGCTCCGTTCCACTTGACGGCTTGGAATAAAATCAGTTGTGAGTGCAGGGTCTGTGCGTGTCTCTCGGTGTCTAGTTCTTCTTTTGTGTGTTTTTTTCTCGCTGCTACTATGCCTAAGTTGAGGCTAACTGAACTTTTTTCATCAGCTGAACTATTGCTTCAAATCTTTAAACCTATTTTTGTGAAAATTGATCTTTTGCACCCTATAGTCGCTCGAGCAGTGATAACGTTTCGTGTGTTAAATATTTTTGCGTGAAATCCTCTGTGCTCTTTCTTATACATTAGGATGTGCATTTACGCACAATTAGTGAAAACGGGCGGTAACTTTTTATGGTGTTGACAATTGTTTTAAAAAATTGCCGAACGTAAATTTTATCGCCTTTTTTATGATAACACACCTTAGCTTATAGATACTGCGATAATGATGATTAGATGCACTCGGTATTGTCTTCATCATTTACCGGCGAAATCGCTTCTGAATCGCACCTTCCGTTTAGTAGTGGTTACTGTTTGTGCAACGCAAATATTTTGGGATTTTTTTATATAAATTTTTTGCAGTTTCAATAATTCAATCATGTTAAAAGTTTCAACTACCTCAGCTTCATAATCACAAAATAGAATTTTAACTTTTGGACTAAAATTGTAAGCTTTTTCTCAATGGCGGTGACGTACCTTAAAAGCCCAACCAAACATGCTCTAGTAAAACATCCTTTCATATGACGAAATGCTTTCTTCTTAAATGAGGTGAAAATAAGGCACGCTGGGCTAACGCAGTGGTCGTTGCAAATCAGATTGCAGAAATATAAATAGCGCTAAAAGCAGACGCAGCCGAAGCTCTTAGGATAGCACAGAAATAATGCTGTCTCACCTGAGAGTGTTTGGGTGCTGATGGAGCGTATGAAGTCGACAAACAAATGAGTCAAACTGGATACGAAATCAGAAAAATGCATACCAGTAGACTGCAAGGACGCATTGAAGTACTAGGAACTACAGAACCATAGAGAAGATTACTTTTTTATCAGCAGGGGCTTCACTTTTCATGTTAACTGCTTTCCAGGCAAGATCATCTAGGCTTAAAGTGTTAAGTATTTACCAACAGCCTTGGAACCAGGAATTCCTAAAATTAAAGCCAGTTCGAATGAGTCGTTGAATGTGTTGATATCAAATAGCAAGGACGCCGAAGTAAATAAATACATCAGAGATGGGCTGCTGAATGTGAAAATCATGGACATCGTGAATGAAAAAATCGGGTGGTAATGATGCTTAGGAAACTGATTCATTATCCAGCAAAGCTCGCTGAGCAACCATCCGGTATGGCAGATGAGAGTGTTCCGGTAACAAGACATTCAGAGGCTGGCGAACAAGCAGCTGTAATCAACAGAACTTCACAGCTGCTGCAAAGCTTCCAACTCTCTGACATGTTATCCACCGTCCGTAGCATTGTATCGCTGCGCATACACGTAAAAACTGACAACATATTCAAGCTGTTCTACCGACATCTTTAAACTTGTTCGGGTGATACTTTGCGCATGAAAACTTAGAAAAAGTTAGAAAAACAACAACCAGCATTTAGGCATGGTCCGCGGTACGGGCCGTTCAGTTAGCAGACGATTCAGTTAGCAGTTAGCAGTTAGCAGCCACAGCAGTTAGCAGCCAGTTCAGTTAGCAGCCACAAATGCCCGGTATTTCGCCATGGCCCCGTTTATGTCCCGAAAAGTACAGTTGCTGGTCAACTGACGGCTGGCAGATGTGTTGAGCTGTCCCGACGATGAAACGCGAACCGTTGTTTTTTAGCGGAGCATCTATTCATGGATAGCCTGAGAAAAATATAAAAATGAACACAAAAGAATACAGAGGTCAGGAACTGTGCGCTTTCCTCAGAAACAAAAAATTGCTTCTCATCCGAGAATTTACCGCAGCTGGAAATGGATAGCCTACGGTGCGTTGTCAACTTTACACGCAAGCGGGCTAAGTAGCACCGGATATGAGCCATTATTTTTCCCACAGTGCTTGAAATTGCCGATGCATGTTGGCCGAAAAGCGCTTGCGAGGCCAACAGCCTATTAGGATAGGCGAAACGCCACATCAGCTTGCAGAGGACCTTGTGTCCTGGCACCTGCAGCCGTTGCATGCACAACATCACGTCAGGCATCTTCAGGCAATGCAGCAGGTCATAGACGTGTCACCTGTCAAGCCTAAATAAGTATGTCTGGAAAGATGCGGCCTGGCATGTTCGTTTGGTTGATGAGGCCATATTCGTCTGAAGATCGCCTCTCCTGCTCTTGGGCAATCAAAGTATAAATCTCCTCGATGTCCTCCAAAGGCATTGCTTTCAGCAAGAGGAGGTCGCCAAGGGTACTGTACAGAATTGTTTGTTTCAAACTGCTACACAACTGTTAATGGAGTTCGTTGAGCGTTTGACGCGCCAGCAGGCCCGCTGTTTCACGGCGGATTACACAAACAGGATGGAGTAGTGGCAGTGAAACGGCGAAATGACAAGTATTAGAGAGAAGCACAACAAAAGAGAAGAAATCGGTATCAGGCTGGCCACCTAACGCCGCATTTGCGCAAAATTTTTCAGGAATGGACAAAACCAAGTTCATCTGCCAACTATACAGTGGGATCGTTATGGCGTGCATATCCCGTGTGAGCGCATCTTGTGTGGCGCTTACTCACAACATCCAAAGTACTTTTGAGCCGGTGCAACAGCCTTTGCGGTGTTAATTGGTTTCTCAAGTGAGCGAACTTAGCTATGTGCGTCGCATTCCTGTTTGTCAGACTTTGTAGTGTATTGCAGCGCCCCTTAGGTCAATGCGGATGAACATAATTGCTTGTTTGCTTCATTGGGATCGATGCTTGCTTGTGGAGAAGCGCAAACTGTTGGTCCAGTTAATGAACGATCATTTCAATAATAACTTTTCCCCAAACATACAGGATATAGTTGAAAAATTAACACCGGCGTAGAATGCGTCAGTGCTTTTTCTTTACTGTGTCTGATCTGTTTTAACGCGACAGCGTGAAGACTCCCGTTGATGATGATGATGGTGTCCTTCAGACATGTTCAGAAAATCTGTCGTCGTTTTCGGCGTCGGCTGTTTCAGCGAAATTCACCGGAGACGCAACCTAGGTAAGCAACCTAGGTCACGTAACCTTGTGGAGTCATCACAAAATTCCCATCGGATTGGGAGCAGACTGACCAGTTAAATTAATGATTGGTCTCAAGAACTTAACCGAAAGAAGCAACCTGCATCGCACATTCCCCTGGGTTGGCAGCAATAGCCACTGCGGGGCCATCCCTTAACCGCTAAACAACAGCCCTAGGAGTGGTATGAGGACGTCCGGGAATCAATAAATATAATGTCGGAATAATCATATTAGAACAATCTTACTTCAATTCAAAAACCGATATCTAGACTTCATTCCTTCCAGAGATGCATAAAACCGAATCTTTTGAACAAAAATTACACCTTATTTTCTTGATAAAGCTGCAATGTTTTATGCATAAGGTAAAAACGAGAGATTTGGTATTCGTACGTGTTGGCAATTTGTTTAACTTCATTCATGTATAAATTTTGTTTTTAATAAGAGCGTTTTGCTTACAGAAACATTGGGTTCTTGAATGAGAGTTTTATAACCTCTCCGCTCTTTCCATTATATATACTGCGTACTCAAATTATTCAAAAATCCTCAAATGACAGAGTAGGGTTCCAAAATGTTTATATTCATATCGGTAAACTCTTGCTGGCCTGGCCGCGATTTGTCTGACGCGGTGCGCCAAATTAAAGGCTCCAGGCTGGAAACGTGAAGAATTTCTGACCCTCGGTGACAGAGGTCTGCAGGAGGATCCACAGCAGTGAGGCGGGAGTTTTCTGGAGAAGTTTCAGCACCAAGGAGGGACCGACCAATAAACGACGCTGAAACTTGTCGGAAAGATCAGGTGTACCTGAAGGCCTCCAAAGTAAGACTTCGCCTCCAGGGCGGAAGGAGTCAAGGCGATGCGTCGCGTAGTAGCGACTCTTGCGCTCTTCCTGGCAGACTAGAGTTTCGAGCTGAGCAAGGTGATGGTATCAGGCCACTCTGGAAAGGAACTGGTCAGGAACAGACGGGAAGGAGCTCACAGACGTCAGGATGAAAGAGGCGTCGAGAAGGGTAGTTGGAGGATGGCCATAAACAAGGAAAAACGGTGAGTAAACAGTGGAGTGTTGCAAAGCTGAATTTTTGCCTCCATTGCCTCTTCCCCTGCTTCCGCCTGGAGCTGCGTTCCAGTCGCCGCTTGTGTGCACTAACCGTGATGTTCCAAGAGGAGAACGCCGGCGACCTTGGTTCCTGCCGCTCAGCCTCTGCTACCAGGGACCTCCACCATGTGCTAGTCAGGAATTCACCGACCAGGTTTAATCCAACCCGCAATTTGACAAGTACCCCTGAGTGAACAGCCCAAGCGATCAAGATGAGTAACCCAGGTGAGAAAGGTGAAGTGGCATACAGATAGATGAAAAGGATGGAGCCGCAGTCAGTGCTCAGAATACGAGCACTGTGAGGGTAACAACAACAACAATATGAGCATCGCTTGTATGCAATTAATATAATCGTATCGTTCGCTTGCCGCGCCTTCCTTTCATTGTTTTATTACAAAGTCCGTACAAAAGGGCTGCGACTTTTTCCTAGTACTTGCGGGTTCTGCGCAATTGTTCGTTCTTGTTTTGAATCTATGTCCGGCACGTAAATGGAACTTCAAGTGAATTTTAATGTTTTATTTTTACTATTATCTCCCTCAGCCCCTTCAAAGCAGCAAATGGTCGCTATAATGAGGAGAAAAATATTTATATAATAACGACTAATGTTATCCTTTGAGCATCAGTAAGTGTAGATAATCTGTCAGATGCGGTGAAAATAAATTTCAGGACTCTCTGACGGGGCTGATGTCACACTGGTGGGGGCATGCCTTAAGTGTCTGCGTGGTGCTAGTGCAGCGCGCTCAGCACTCGTGTGCTTCGATCGAAGAGAGACCTACCGAAGCAACGCCGTCGCAGATTGTCAACTACGTTGGCGAAGATAAGGCCCACTCGTCGTCCGTTGCCAAGGCTTACTGGGTGTCCTAGTTCACTGTGGAGTGTCTTGTTAAACAGAGGAAGACGTCTTCAAGCAAGGGTATGCTTGACAGAAACATGGAAGTGAAGAGCACAAAAATAGACGCCTGTCCTTGTGCTCTTCGCGTCCTTGTTTTTGTTGCACAGTCCCTTGCTAAGCGATGTACGACCGACTCGAACCAACAGAGTGCACCATTGAAATGAAAACTTCGTTACAGGTTAAATCATGATCCTAAAGGTGTACCTAAGGCAAGCGGACAAGATGCAACTTGAAAACGTAAGCCGCCGTGTCCAGTCACACCTGCCAGTAGGAAAGGGGGCGAGGGGGATGATTGCGGAGAAGTGGCTGTGGGGTAGCCGAAAGAAGATGATCCACGTTCGCATATGACCAGAAGGGAATGGAAATTAAGAAGCTGATTATTGAGCATATAGGTGCGCAAACTTACCAAGACGGAAAATAGGCGCTGCCGTCTGTGAGAGAATCCTAAAGGGCGCTTCGTCCATCGCCGAAACACCGCGAAGATGCGGTCTAGTAATTTGTAATTCTTATTCGCCACCGTTCGGCCAAAGACATGGACTTGGCGCTCAAATCGGTAGCTTCACAGTGCTGCTCTACTCTGTGGGCGGAATAAAATTATTTTATAGGAGGTTTTGCATTTTGATAACCTTACCTTCAGTGAAAGTTCAGCGACAGCCTGGTAAAGGATATTTCTTGCAGTAGGGTATTTCATGGAGGTTTTCCGCTAAAAGAGATGTACTGCTACGACATGATTCCTCGCCAACCATATACAAGCGAAATATGAAACCACGGTTTCCAGGAATTCCTGCGCCTGCCCTTACTGAATGAACTAGCACACAACCTTTTTTCACTCTCAGCACTTTCGAGAAACTATTGTTATTCTGGGCTCCTCTTTCACGGGGCCATGCGTGCCGTACGCGTTAATACACAGAGATCTTGAGAAGTTTGATGTCGGTTTGTTTAGAGCAAGCTGCCAGTTGCCAATACATGTTGTCATCGAACGCACTAGTAATAACCGAACCATGTGGTTATTTTTGTGTTTATTTGTATCTCAAAGGTCCCTGGCGGGACATTACATGAGGAGTGGGCGCAAGAACGGCGGTCAGCAATGAATGTTGCTTGGGAATCATGACGACGACATGGCTTCCTCGATATCAGTGTTAAAATGAGCACGATCAGAGATTAGCGCTAAGCGGCAGGGAAGGTAATTCCAGGCGCGAGCTGTGTGCACAAAAAATGACTTTTGGAATCCCCAGGTGGTCGAAATTATGCCGGAGCCCTCCACTACGGCACCTATTCTTCCTTTCTTCTATCACTCCCTCCTTTATCCCTTCCCTTACGGCGCGGTTCAGGTGTCCAAAGATATATGAGACAGATACTGCGCCATTTCCTTTCCCCAAAAACCAATTATTATTATTATTATTATTATTATTATTATTATTATTATTATTATTATTATTATTATTATTATTATTATTATTAATATTATTATTATTATTATTATTATTATTATTATTATTATTATTATTATTATTATTATTATTATTATTATTATTATTATTATTATTATTATTATTATTATTATTATTATTATTATTATTATTATTATTATGTAGTAGTAGTGCGGGCACAATGTGGGATGGCGCTGTTAGGATGGCCTGTGCGGGGTGTTCGACGTACTGGAAGATTAAGCTGACTGTCACGGGGTGTAGAATGGAAAAACTTGTTATAAAGGCAGAGACGTAAAATTCGGTGATGGGAAATGAGAGAAGGAAGTTGTAGTTGGAACTTTAAGGCGGATATGCTACAGTATCGCGAGTAGTTTGAAAAATAAAGCAAGAGTCACGATTCTGAACAAATTCATGGCCTGTGATAAGGTTAGAATGATAGTGGTCAAATATTGCTAAAGCGTATTCGAGTTTAGGGCGCACGAGCGTTGTATCAGAAAGTAATTACAGGAAGAGTGCGTAGGTTATGACGGAGATACTCAAATGCTCGATTAGATGAATTTATTATGTGTTTAATGTGGAAATAGCATGATAAGTCAGTAGTGAGGTTAATACCAAGATACTTAAAAGAGTTATTAAAAATAAAGGGAGTACCGTTAACTTTATAATTAGGCGGAGTATTTTTTCGGCGGTAGTGAAAACAAATTTGTACAGTCTGTGTAGTATTTAGAGACATTAGCCACGTTGTGCACTACAGCTGTATGTTATCCAGGTCATTTTGGAGGATGTAAGCATCCTCGGCATTAGTTACGGGGTGATAGAGTACGTTGTCATCCGCGAAAACGCGGATGCTGGATGTTACTGTTGAAGGCAGGTCGTTAATATATATTAGAAAGAGCGAGGGGCCAAGAACTGTGCCTTGGGGTACTCCTGAAAGAATGTGTGAGTCACATGATGAGAAGCCATTACCGGAAACAAATTGCACGCGGTCGGTTACAAAGCTTCGAATACAGTTCAAGACACAAGGATGAATAATTAACAGAGACATTTTGAAGTAAAAGGCGGGAACGGGGTAATTAATGGAAAGCGTTCTCGAAATATAGATATAGTGCATCAGTTGGGATATTGCGGTCCAACCCCAAGCCCATTCCTTCCTCTTTACTTCGACAAGGATATCATTAACCCGCGTTTGTTCCCTCACTCACTCTGCCCACTTCCGGCCTCTTAACGTTACACCTAGCATTTTCCTTTCCATGGCTCGCTGTGCTGTCCTTAACTTAAGCTGAACCCTTTTCGTTAGTCAACACGTTTCTGCCCATTAGGTGACAACCGGAAAGATACAGCTGTTGTATACTATTCTCTTGAGGGATATTGGTAACTTGCTATTTATGATCTGAGAGAATCTGCCGTATGCGCTGTATCCCAATCTTATCCTTCTAGTTATTTTCCTCTCACGATCCCGATCAGCTGTCACTGCGTGCCCTAAGTAGACGTACTCATTTACCACTTCCAGCACCTCGTTGCCAATTGTAAACTTCTGTTCCCTTGCTAGACTGTTGAACATTACTTTGGTTTTCTGCATGTTAAATTTTAGGCTGACCGTACTGCTCTGTCTGTCTTATCATTGATCAGGATTTGCAGTTCATCTCATGACTGACTACGGAAGGCAATGTCATTAGCGAATCGCTGATTATTTAAATATTCTGCATTAAATCTTATCGCCAACTGTTCCCAATTGAGGCCTCTGAATAATTGATCTGAATGGGCGATGAATATCATTGGCGAGATTGTGTCCCCTTGCCTGACGCCCTTGCTTATTGGAAATTTAGTTCTGACTTTATGGAGGACAATAGTAGCTGCACAGTTTATATAAATATATCTTCTAGTAGTTCATCATAGGGCTCTTCTAAACCCGGATTCCTCAATGCCTGCATGACTGTCGAGGTTTCTACTGAGCCAAATGCTTTCTCATAATCAACGAATGCTATATATAGGGGTTGGTTATATTCTGCGCATTTATCTATCATCTGATATATAGTATGAATATGATCTAGTGTGGAATATCCTTTAGGAAAGCCTGCCTGATCGTTTGGTTGATTAAAGCCTAAGGCTGCCCTGACACTGTTAGCGATTGCCTCAGTAAATACATTGTAGGCAACTGACAGTAAGCTGATCGGTCTGTAATTTTTCAAGTCCTTGGCGTCTCCTTTCTTATGAAGTAAGATTATATTTGCGTTTTTCCAAACTTCTGGTACGGTCGAAGTCATAAGGCATGGCGCATACAGGGTGGCTATTTTTCAGCAGTATCTCCCTTCCGTCTTTCAATAGATCTGCTGTTACCTGATCCTCATCAGCTTATTTTCCCTTCTGCATTGCTCCTAAGGCTTTCTTTATTTCCTCTTTCGTTACTAGCGGCATGACGCATTGCTGTGCGCTACTTTCTCTATCAATAATATTTATTTATTTATTTTACAGGTACTGCCAGCCTTATTATCAGGCCTTAGGCAGGAGTGGAAAAAACAAATCAACAAATTTAAAAACATCAAAATCAGCAAACAAGATACAAGACGCTGAATAATAAATCAGAACAAAAACAAAAACACAATATACTATTTACAACATGAATGTCATTTTTGTGGGGAGAGGCACATGTGACTCAGGATTTATGCGCAAGTGCACAGAGGAATGACGAAACCGTTGGGTAGTCAACCGTGTAGGCGGAGAACGACAGATAAGCACTGGCTGTTGATATTATAAGCAAATGTTAAGGGGTTCTTTTTGGTGTAACGGTCACTGCCATGGTCTCTTTAAGATTAATAGTCTTCTGCCATACCGAGCACCAAGTTTGTATTTTAGATAGGGAGGTGTTTAAAACTGCCTAGTCGTTCGCTTTACGTATTTCATGATACAGGACGCAGTCTTCTGCAAAAAGCCTGATCTTGACGCTTATGTCACTGACGATATCATTTATGAAAATCAGAAAGAATAGCGGACCAAGTAAAACTGAGCCTTGTGGAATGCCTGAGTGAACGTTTGCGGAAGAAGAAGCTGCATCATTGACTTGAACACATTGCTTCCGTAAAGAGAGATATTCTTGAATCCAGTCAATTAAAGTGCTGTTATTTAGTATGGGTCGTAGTTTCAACAGTAATTTGGAGTAAGAGACGGTGGTCAAATGCTTTTTTGAAATCGAGCAAAATTATGTCATCTTGGCTTTGCTTATCTAAAGCTGCTGCTAAATTAAGAACTGTTTCGATGAGCTGAGTTACGGTGGAAAACCCTCGCCTAAACCTATGTTGTCTAGTGTCAATTATTGCGTTGTCATTCAGAAAGGCAGATATGTATTTGAATATTATGTGTTCAAGCAATTTAGCACATGTGCCAAGTAATGAAATTGGCCTGTATGACGTGAGGAGGGACGGGTTTTCTGTTTCTGGTAAGGGAACGTTTTCATTACGTTGGCTACTGTATAGATTTGTATAGAACTCTTCGGCTACTTTAACTATGTGATCCATATTGCTAATGAGATTGCCCCCTTTCCTCTTAATGGATAGATCAGGTTTCTACCTATGCCTAGTTTCCGCTTCACCGATTTTAAGCTACCTTCGTTTTTAGAACATGCTCGACTCTCTCCATATTATACTTTCTTATGTCGCCTACCTTGGGCTTATTAACTTGAATAGCTCTTCTAGTTGTATTCTGTCTGTAGGGTTGGACGCCCTCAAGCTTTGACGTTTCTTAACCGCATCTTTCGTCTCCTGTGTTAGCTTGTCGGCACCCTGTCGAACAGTATTACCGCCTAGCCTACTTCTACTGCGCACTCGGTTATGATGGCCGTCAGATTATCATTCATTGTATCAACATTAAGATCGTCTTGCTCAGTTAAAGCTGAATATCTGTTCTGCAGCGATATCCCGAATTCCTCTATTTTTCCTCACTGCTAGCTGGTTAATGGACTTCCTTTTCACTAGCATCTTCAGTTTCCTCTTAAAGACTATGCTGATTCGAGACCTTACCATTCTGTTGTCGCTACCACGCACTTTTCCGAGGTCCTCCACATCCTGCGCGGTACCAGGGTGAGCGCATAGCATGAAGTCAATTTCATTTTTACTCTCACAATTAGCGCTCTTCCAGGTCCAGTTCCTGTTCTCTCGTTTGCGGAAGAATATATTGATAGGTCCGTAGCAATGTTCATGATGCGTAAATTATTGCTATCTGCGAACTCAACAAATAGCTCTCCCCTGCTATTCCTAGAACCTATCTCATAGTCGCCTACCGCATGGTCGCCAGCCTGCTTAATGCCCACCTTCGCATTGAAGTCGCCCATCAGTATAGTGTACTGTGTTTATACTTTCTTCATTGCCGATTCCACGTCTTCATAGACGCTTTCGACAGTCTGGTCATCATGTCTACATGTTGGCGTGTAGTGCTGCACTACCTTCATCTTATACCTCTTATAAGCCTAATTACGAGAGCTGCCACCCTTTCGTTATTACTATAGAACTCCTCTACGTTGTCAGCTATATCCTGATTAATCAGGAATCCCACACCTATTTCTCGTCTATCCGCTAATCCGCAATAGCATAGTATGTGCCCGTCCTTTAGTACTCTATATGCCTCACCTGTACTCCTAACTTCACTAAGCCTCAAACATCCCATTTAATGCCGGCTAGTTTCTCGGACAGCGCCGCTAGACTAGCCTCCCTAGATAAGGTTCTAGTGTTAAACGTTGCCAGGTTTAGATTCCAATGGCGACCTGTCTGGAACCAGAGATTATTAGCACCCTCCGATGCGTCACAGGTCTGACAGCCGCCTTGGTCAGTTGCTTCACAGCCGCTGTGGACCGAGGGCCGGCGGTTAGTTAGTTTGGTCATGGAAGACTGTGGCCAAGTACTGCACCAGGGTGGACAAATCCTGTTCTGGTGAGGGAGTGCGTTGTCGGTTCAGGTCAATGAGATAAGGCTGCACCCCAGGCCGGTCACGCAGGAGCAGAGCTATTTGGATTTCACATGAGTTGTCTTTCCGGAATCCGTGTTGATATGGATGAAAAAAAGTTGACCGATGTTAGAAATGTGGCAGCATTACAGTAAATGACGTCTTCCATTATCTTAGAGCATACAGTGGTTGGCGAAATGGGTCGGTAATTACATGGGGATGATGGGTCACCTTTCTAGAAAACTGGAATGATCTTCCCTGTTCACTAGTGATGTGGAACAGAGCCAGTATCAAACGACTGTTGAAAAATGAGGAAAAGAATAGGACTGCAAACATGTTTAGTGTTTTTTTAAGACTTTGGAATTAATTCCTTCGATACCGCAGGAAGATGAACATTTTAGCGAATCGATAATATTAACAATACCATGTGCGTTGAAGGTGATGCCTGTCAAGTGGCGGATGCGGCAAAGGCAGAAGATCAGGGACATCATGAGTTGTTTCATTAGTAAAAACTGAATAGTTCAAGAGGGACGTACTCAATGGTTCAAGACGTGGGGTAAGTCCGATACGCCTACTGGTGAGCCAATGCTGTCAATGAGAGAAATAGTATTATCTACATTAGGGATGATTGTTTTTCCTGAAGCGCTTAGGGTTGCTTTGCAACATTTCAGGTAGGGTAGTGGAAAAGAACTGGCGTTTTGTTTGGGTAGCGAGATCGGAATACTGCTTGGCAGTTGTGTGCTATTTGTTCCAGGTGCATTTGGTGTCAAATAACATGGTTGAATGGAAAAGGCGATTTTCCTTGTTATTTAAACGCTGTAGTGTAATATTAAGCCATGGAGAACGTTTTCGCTCTGCTATGCTGATGGTAAGGATGTAAAGTCGAATCAAACGCAGTAATTATGATTTGAAGAGAGACCAGTTTGACTGAGCAGAACGTAAGTGGTAGGTAGAAGTAAAATGGTTATGAAAAACAAGAAGGTGAAGATTCATAATAATGTAGTCTGCTTTGTCGTATAGCGTTAGTACATTTTGGATTTATGACTTTTGGTAACGCTGGTAGAAAAGGTAGTGTGAAGTACAACGTGGTCACAAAGGCCCGTAATGTACGAAGGAGCACAGAATTCGTCAGGGTGAGAAGTCAAAATAAGGTCGAGAATGTTTGATGTATGGTCAATCCTGCGGGTGGGCTCAGAAAGAATTTGAGACAGGCTGATAGTTAAGCATGTGTTTAGGAATTCACTAGATGGCTGACTTTTTGATAGGTTTGGGGCATACGATTCCAATCTACGGAGGGAAAGTTGAAATCGCCGAAAAGCAAAATTGGGGTGCTGGGGTAAGGTAAGATTAGCGAATCCAGCGTGTGAGGAATGAGCGTTATGAAATATCTGTCTGTATCACGCGGTCCATAGCATATACCGATGAGTACGCGAGGGGATGAAGCATGACAGCACACTCAAATAATTTTCAACGAGGCTACTATGTTAACAGTGGAACAATTTAGGAGGTGCTTGGCAGCGATAAGAACGCCGCTGCCTCGGCAGCCGTCAGGTCTGTCTTTCCAGAGTCTATAGAAATCAGGAAGTTCGGGCCGGATTTCGCAACCTACAATTGATGAATTTACCAATGTTTGAGTTAGCAGAACGACGTTTCTGGATGATGAGCTGTTAAGACTACATAAGTAATCACGCTTGGGTATTATAGTGCGAATGTTAGTGTAAAAAATGGTTTATGGTATATGGCGGTTTAACGTCCCAAAGCGACTCAGGCTATGAGAGACGCCGTAGTGAAGGGCTCCAGAAATTTCGACCACCTGGGGTTCTTTAACGCGCACTGACATTGTGCATTATTCGGGCCCCTATATTTTCGCCTCCACCGAAATCCGACCGCGGCGGCCGGGATTGAACCGGCGTCTTTCGGGCCAGCAGCCGAGCGCCGTAGCCATTCAGCCACCGCGGCGGCTGTTAGTGTAAAAAAGCTTGACAGATGATCGTTTTTGGACCGTGCCGGCTGAGGGAAATTGGTAGCTGCTATGATTTACGTTCGCGCAGTTTCTCAGCGGTGCGATCAAAGATGTGCTCTCAGCGTCAAATCAAATGCGACCCGCGGAGAGCGCGCAGCCACTGGCCCAGCTTAAGCCTCAGCCTGGCGCCAGCAAGCATAGGCGCGCTCACCCGGTTTGCGATACTTTTGCTTCTGTTTTCTTTGACGTTCGTTGTCGCGTTTTGCCACTGGAGCGCCACATCCATTCTTTGTATGTACGGAAACTTGCGAACCGCGGTTTCGCTGGCGGCAGCGACTCTGGCCCGCGTAGTTCAGTGAAGCGGGCGTCCTGGGCTCGCTTGCCTGCAGGGCTATAATTTTGATTCCGTCATCATCGTATTATCAGCGTCTCGCTGGAAAGCGAACAATGAAACCTGGTCGCTCTGCGCGAGTTTCCAGACGTAGAAATAATGACTCTGGCGCTCGAGTGGTGAAACGCGAAAAAGAACGTCAAAGAAAACACAAGCAAAAGTATGACAAACCGGATGGGCGCACCTGGGTGTCCTGTCGACAGGCAGATGTGTAAGTGGGACCTTTGGCCAGGCTTTCCACGGTTCGCATTTCATTTGACGCTGATAGTACGTCTCATCATTAGAGACTAGCCTGTTGTGACGGAGCTTGTAGGAGATGTGGTTCATCATCATCATCATCATCATCATCATCAGCCTTACTACACCCACTGCAGGGCAAAGGCCTCTCCCATGTCTCTCCAATTAACCCTATCATTTGCCAGCTGCATCCACCCTTTGCCTGCAAACTTCTTAATCTCTTCCGCCCATCTAACCGTCTGCCGCCCGCTGCTACGCTTACTTTCTCTTGGAACCCACTCCGTTACCCTTAAAGACCAGCGGTTATCTTGCCTTCGCACAACATGCCCTGCCCAAGCCCATTTCTTTCTCTTGATTTCGACTAGGATGTCATTAACCCGTGTTTGTTCTCTCACCCACTCTGCCCGCTTTCGATCTCTTAACGTTACACCTATCATTTTTCTTTCCATGGCTCGCTGCGTTGTCCTTAACTTAAGCTGAACTCTTTTCGTTAGCCTCCACGTTTCTGCCCCGTAGGTGAGTACCGCTAAGATTATGCTGTTGTACACTTTCCTCTTGAGGGAAATTGGTAAACTGCCACTCATGATCTGCGAGAATTTGCCATATGCGCTCCACCCCATTCTTATCCTTCTAGTTATCTCCCTCTCATGATCCGGATCAGCTGTCACTACCTGCCCTAAGTAGACGTATTCCGGCACAATTTCTAGGCTCTCGCTGCCAATTGTGAACTGTTGTTCCCTTGCTAGGCTGTTGAACATTACCTTTGTTTTCTGCATGCTAATTTTTAGACCCATCGATCTGCTCTGCCTGTCTAACTCGTTGATCATGATTTGCAGTTCACCTCCTGAGTGACTCAGCAAGGCAATGTCATCAGCAAATCTCAGATTATTTAGGTATTCTCCATTTATTCTTATTCCCAACTGTTCCCAATTCAGGCCTCGAAATACCTCCTGCAAACATGCGGTGAACAGCATTGGCGAGATCGTGTCTCCTTGCCTGACGCCCTTCCTTATTGGAATTTTATTGCTGACTTTATGGAAGACTATAGTAGCTGTGCAGTTGCTATATATATCTTCCAGTATTTTGACATAAGGCTCTTCTACCCCCTGATTACGCAATGCCTGTATGACTGCTGAGGTTTCCACTGAGTCGAATGCTTTCTCGTAATCAATGAAAGCTATATATAGAGGTTGGTTATATTCTGCGCATTTCTCTATCACCTGATTGATAGTGTGAATATGATCTATTGTGGAATATCCTTTACGAAAGCCTGCCTGATCATTTGGTTGATTAAAGTCTAACGTTGCCCTGACTCTATTAGCGATTACCTTAGTAAATACTTTGTACGCAACGGATTGTAAGCTGATCGGCCTGTAATTTTTCAAGTCCTTGGTGTCTCCCTTCTTATGAATTAAGATAATGTTTGCATTCTTCCAAGCTTCTGGTACAGTCGAGGTGATAAGGCATTGCGTATACAGGGTGGCTAGTTTTTCTAGCACGATGTCCCCTCCATCCTTCAACAGATCTGCTGTTACCTGATCCTCCCCAGCTGCTTTTCCCCTTTTCATTGCTTCTAAGGCTTTCTTTACTTCATCGTTCGTTACTGGCGGGATGACGCATTGCTGTGCACTGCTGTATTTCTCATTAGCGCTCTGATTACATTGGCTACTGTACAGGTCTGTGTAGAACTCTTCGGCTACGTTTACTATCTTATCCATATTGCTAATGAAATTGCCCTGCTTGTCTCTTAATGCATACATCTGGTTTTTACCTATGCCTAGTTTCCTCTTCACTGTTTTTAGGCTACCTCCATTCTTTATAGCATGCTCGATTCTCTCCATATTAAACTTCCTTATGTCGGCTACCTTGCGCTTATTTATTAACTTTGATAGCTCCGGTAGTTCTATTCTATCGGTAGTGTTAGATGCCTTCATGTTTTGGTGCTTCTTAATCAGATCTTTCGTCACCTGAGATAGCTTCCCGGTATCTTTTCGAACTGTCCTACCTCCTATTTCTACTGCGCACTCCGTAATTATTGATGTCAGGTTATCGTGCATTGAATGAACATCAAGATCATCTTCCTCAGCTAAAGCCGAGTATCTGTTTTGCAGCGCTATCCTAAACTCCTGTGCTTTCCCTCTTACGGCTAACTCGTTAATGGTCTTCTTCTTCGCTAGCTTCTTCCATTCCCTCTTCAGGTCTAAGCTAATTCTAGACCTTACCATTCTATGGTCGCTGCAACGCACCCTTCCGAGGACGGCGACATCCTGAATGATGCCAGGTTTAGCGTATAGTATGAAGTCGATTTCATTTTTAATCTCACCATTGGGGCTCTTCCAGGTCCACTTCCTGTTTTCTCGTTTGCGGGAGAAGGTATTCATGGTCCCTAAATTATTTCTATCCGCGAATTCGACTAATAACTCTCCCCTGCTATTTCTAGAGCCTATCCCATAGTCACCTACCGCGTGGTCGTCAGCCTGCTTCTTGCCCACCTTCGCATTGAAGTCGCCCATCAGTACAGTGTACTGCGATTTTACTCTATTCATTGCTGATTCTACGTCCTCATAGAAGCTTTCAACGGTCTGGTCATCATGGCTGGATGTGGGTGCGTAGGCCTGCACCACTTTCAGCTTGTACCTCCTATTCAGCCCAATTACTATAGCTGCTACCCTCCCGTTAATACTGTAGAGCTCCTCTACGTTGCCGGCTATATCCTTATTAATGAGGAAGCCCACACCTAGTTCTCGTCTATCCTCTAACCCGCGATAGCACAGTATGTGTCCGTCCTTTAGTACTGTATACGCCTCTCCTGTCCTCCTAACTTCGCTAAGCCCTATCACATCCCGTTTAATTCCCGCTAGTTCCTCGAACAGCACTGCTAGGCTAGCCTCACTAGCTAAAGTTCTGGCGTTAAACGTTGCCAGGTTCAGATTCCAATGGCGGCCTGTCCGGAGCCAGAGATTCTTAGCACCCTCCGCTGCGTCACAGGCCTGACCGCCGCCGTGGTCAGTTGCTCTGCAGCCGCTGGGGACTGAGGGCCGAGGGTTAGTTGGTTTGATCATAGAAGGTTGTGGCCAAGTACTACACCAGGGTGGCCAAATCCTGCTCTGGTGAGAGAGTGCGTTGTCGGTTCTGGTCACCGAGATAAGGCCGCACTCCAGGCCTGGTTATGCAATTCCATCGACACGCGGATTTTTTTTTTTTTAACCCGGTGGAGAATTGCGCGGCACCAGGATTTGAACCCCGGTCCTCTTGCACGCGAGGCGGATGTTCTACCTCTACGCCATCGCTGCATGATGGAGATGTGGTTAGCTTTCGCGAATTGAATGAGATGTTTGCAGGCGTGTCGGGTGTTAGGGGAGAAATCTTGACTGATTGCGTAATCAGTTGAGTTAAGCTTATAAGCTGATAATAGAACGCGTTCTTTGTCCTTGAAATGCAGAAATATAGCTATGATTGGGCGGTCCTTTTCTCTTGAATGTAACTGGACGATACGCTCGCTGAATATCATTGCTTTCAATTGATATACTCAGGTTCTCCTAACAGTGATCGATTATTAATTTTTCAGATTCACTCCAGCTTTCACTCTCTGCATCTTTGAGCCCAAATTGGTTCGGCGATACATGTTTTCAAGGTCATCCATTCGGGCAGTCAACGTAGATACCTGAGTTGTTCAGTTAGTGCTAATGCTTTGTATACTGTCAGTTTGAGACCTTACATTTGAAATAGACGGAAAATCTGTCTCAATCCTCGCAAGCGTAGTGTTTAGGTGCGCAAATGATTGGTCATGCTCTTCAAGGGTGGACTTGATAGAACCTAGCTCCTCTATTAATGTTGACTGCCCGGATTGTAAATCTGTCAGCGCGGCAAGTATGTCACTGGAATTGTCAGCAGCAGAAGAGAAGGAGGCCGTGAGTTGTTTCCATATCCCAGGCCAGCAATAGTATTGTCAACAACGTGTGGGGCCACTCGTAAAATATCGCTATAGATCTCCGTGGGCCCGGCAGCACAGACAGCGGTTACTGGAGCGCTTGGCGTAAAGGCTGTGATAGTTGATTACCTGGCGATCCATTTCTGTAGTGCCGCTGAGCACATCATCGTCATCAGCGTGACTGCATCAACTGCAGGACAAACGCTTCTAGGACAAATGAGAATACTTCTGGAGAAGTATAAGATAAATATGTAAGTACCTCTCCAATTAGCCCTGTCCTGCGCCACTTACGGGTACCTCATCCCCCGGCAAACTTCTTAATCTTCTTAATCTTTGAGCCCGCTAAAAGTGACGAGAGGGAAAGGCGCGAACACGCTGAAATTCAAATTGTTACTAGAGATAGCTGAGATTATACAAAATGCATTAAAATTCTACCTGAATGACACCAGTGAAGCAGCGTCCTTAAAAATCCCAGGAATACCGCAACTTTATGAGAGCCCCTTTCAGAGCCCTTATAAGTATCGAACATCCGCAAAAAAAAGCGCAAGTATTACAATAAGTGAGATGCGAGGAGTTCGTTCGTGACCATGCCATAATGAGAGAATTCGCGGCGTGCGTGTACTCACGGGAAACGTCTTAAAGTCACCCGGGTCCTTAGGCTTTGAATGTGTTATTGTATGTAGTTATATCCCCTCTACAATAATGCCTCAAGGGCGCTCTAGGTACTTGAAAAATTTTTAAAAAATAAAAAAACTCGGACACCATTTGCATTTTTCCAAACACAAGATAGACGGCGAGGTCAAAAGACAGATTAGAGCGTGAAAAAAATAGAAGCATATTACATTAAGTAGAAGGCGCCTATCTGCGTGAGTAAGCCATCTGTGTCGCTGTCAGAAGAATAGATTACACTTCTTAAGGGATCACTGTCAGCGTTGTAATGCTTGCTTCAGTCGTTTTGGCAAGTATGTCTTTTTTAATTCACCATTTTTATCTTTTTTCTTGTATCTTCTTTCGTGTATATTGGGCTGGTGTGGTTATAAAGTGCCTTTTTCGAACAATAAACTCAGGTGGAAATTGGCGCCTGTCTGGTCCTGTGTGTGTTTGTCTGTATTTATTTCTTGCCATTTAGCTTTTCTGCAAATTTTGTCATTCTACAACCTTCTAGCTCAAAGGAAAACCTTGCTGGATCAAAGTGGTCTGCTCGAAAAGCGGCAGATGCCTAGTTTACTCGGTAATGAAGAAAATGTTTTACTGAAACTCATTAGGAGTTTGTAGCGGAGGATTGGAGTTCTCAGTCAAAAACCAACCGGCGTCAAAAACCAACCGGGCTCTTTAGACAAGTTCTTTTTTACTTGTTTCGTCCGAGCTGGTAAAAGCTGCCTCTCGCTCCTCCTGCGCTGTCTGGTTACTAATACTGATAGTCTGATTTCATTGGCAGGCCCTATATTATGTGGTATTCGCGTGAAAACTCAACTTCACGGTGCGCTGCGAAGTCTGGAAACATCGCCTGAGTTGAGGTCTACGCATAGCTCGACGTTTATAAGTATGAACGTTCCTGGCTTGTGCCAAAATTCGCGCTGTTTTGTGGAGGCTAAGCGCTTCTTTGCCACTCAGCACTTGATTTTTATATCCTCTAAGTGCACCAGAGGCTATCAGACAGAATTTGTAGCGACGATGTGGCGGTTGATCCTCGAAAATTCACGCTAACAGAATAATGTTTTTACGGAATCTACTGTGGGGGATGCGAATAGTGTTCCTGTGTCGCCGATATATGTGACAAACGGAAAAGTGTTGGTACTGTAATTATACATTACCGCTAGCAAGGAACTTTTCGTCCTTTCCCTTATTTAACGGGAAAGCAGCGCCGCGCTCACCGTAGGTGACACCGGTAGTCGCGTTTTAAATGTCCTGCGTTTGTAGCGGCTAACTTCTTGGTACCAATCAGCAATGAACACACCGACTCGACGGCATGTTGTCTTCTCAGTTTAGAATATGCAGCTACCTGTGGCGAGAAGGGGCAGCAAAATAAGTTGGAATGTGAGTGTGGTACGCGATTTAACAAAGATAATTATGTTGTCGAAGAGGTTCGACCTTGTGCATGGATAGAGCGTTCAAAGTACAATTTCCCTAAAGTAGTATAACGAAATTCTTGCTTCATCGATCGTGTCGGTTGCCCCTCTCGGTCTCGCGAGTTTGCTCGTACAGCGCCTCCTCTATTTTTACAATGCCTGCCGTGTACGGACGATCCTACCGTCCAGCACCCTCTCTTATCCTCCTCTCCTGCTCTCCCCCGTCGGCTAGCCTTCGCGCCGGCTCTACGCCTGTGAGGGAGAGTGCCATCTGAGTGGCGTCTGACGACGGAAAGCGGACGCAGAGCATTTTTTAAACGTTCTCTCATTCTTCGTGAGGCGGCGCTCTGCATCCTTCATAGTAATCAGGCTTCCTGTCAGGTATTGACGCGTCAAAGAGCGCGCCGTTCGTGGCGCTGCTCACCGCGGAGCCGGTGCAGGCGCTGGTTTTAAAAGGAGCCACAGAGAGTGCGGTGCAGCGGCGTTGGCATTGTAACGAAAGTCTTTGGCGACTTGTTCGAATCATGTTTGTCTTTTATCTATAACGCTGGAACATCCCGGGTGATTTACTGAAACAGCTTGGCAGAAATAAGAAATCAGAGGATAAAGGAGGTTAGTAATACGTTTTACTCTATTAATTTGCGACTCAATTATTGTTGAGTAAGGAAAATGGCAGAATGAAATAAAGTAATAATATTTCTTCCCAAGAAGGCATTTTTCGAACCGGTCAAGTAGCAGTAGCTTTCGAGTCGTAGCTGTACTTTTCGGAGACTAAGCTGCCATCGTCACGGAAACTAGATAAAGGTTTTGTGCGTTGCATATTGCAATCACTCAGTTCAGCCCTTGGGCGCGGCCGGGCAGCCTCCATTGTTCTTTAGCGCAACCACGTGACGTGACGTCACGACAGCCGGAGGAAAAGCTGGGCCCCAACTCGCGCGGTCGCGCACGGCCGCAGCCACCACCTGACTCCCGCTCCTCCCGCTAGGGGCACTGCGCCGGCGCGTGACGTCACGGAGGAAAAGCTGGGCCCCAACTGGCGCGGTCGCGTGCTGCCGCAGCCACCACCTGACTCCCGCTCCTTCCGCTAGGGGCGCTGCGCTATGATTGACGTCATGGCATATGTATAAAAGAGCTGCGCTCCTTCGCCGGGACAGTCTTATACCCCTGTCACACGGGCATTTCGAGGGCCCTCGAACCGATAGTCTATCGACTTAATGGCGATCGAGCGCTGCTACACGGGCAGTTTCAATGGCGATCGAGTCAACGGAGCAGCACGGAACTCCATCGAGATATGCAACGCATTCTTGGCTTAACCAAGCTAAGCCTGGCCATTTTTTCTCTGTGCGTGGCAGACTGCAGCTACCAGTGTTTCAGGAAGCGAAAAGAACTCCAGTCGCAAATGCATGGCGCAGCAGCTGATGCTGAAGCATTTCGGATGGTCTGCCTGGTCGTGGCTACAACAAGGCGGTAATGAAACGATGCAAAACTAAAAAGGAAAGAAGGCAAGGAAAGAAGGCAGAAGGAAAGAAGGCAGGAAGGAAAGAAGGAAAGAAGGCAGATAAAATTGAATTCAAGTCCGCTTCAGCTAGTCTTCAGGCGCAGTCACCGCAAAAGGCGAACCCCAAGGCAGCGTTTCTTCGGCGCAGCATCAGCGTTTATTCCACCGTCGCTGTCGCTTCTGGCCGCAGGCGAGGGCTTCAAACACACGAGGTCGTACAAACTGGTTGTCCAGACGGGCGTTAGGTGTGTTTTGTTTCGTTCACTGTTTTCCCGCTCGCGTACGAGATGCTTTGTCTTTCTCGAGCGCAGAAATGTTTGTTGCGCTACCATGCATATTTCTTATGTCTCTAAATAAGTGCCAACACAAGCAAATACACAAACTCTAGAAATGTAAATGGCTATGAACACAGAATCGTAATGTATATAGCAGCAGACAGATGCAAATTATTGTGTACGCTATTGCTGTAAAGAGTTGTAAATATATGTAAATAAATGCACGTGAACGTCCCCTTGATTTCTAGAAACGAGCTTAAAATGTCCCAAATTTCGCACAAAATTGAAAGCAGCAGCCGTGCTTGCCATAATTAACTGGTACGATTTTAGTGCTGCTGCGAGGATGCCTCGTTAGCGTCGCGGACCACACCATTTATCCGCGCAAAACAAATTTCGTTAATCATGGTGCTACGAAACGAACAAACGTAACAACTTACAACGTTCTATTCGTCTGGCAAGGAACAGCATCCTCAAGTGATAGTCGGAGCGAACGCCTGAGCCCACCTCTGCAAACGGCGAGCAAAGCTGCTGCTCCAGTCGATTGTCGTTGGAGAAAGCACTGCGCCGCGGATGAATCGAGAGCTACGCAAGCAGGGGTACGAAGCAAAAATCTGACAGAGGCGCGGAGTAGGTCTGTGGTATAGGAGTTGGAGAGATAACGCCAGCACCGCGCGACCGTTAATTGGAAAGCATGACGCAAGCAGTCCAACCATCGTGGTAGCGCCGCAGCGCGGCAACTGTAGTGAGGCGTACCGTCAGCTCCCATTGCGAAGCGGGCGATGCGGCTGGAATTGTAAAAATAGAGGAGGCGCTGGTTTGTGCTAACTCTAAAGTCGAAATGGCAATCCTTCACAGAATGTTTAGCAAGCTGAGGTGGTGGAGGTATGACAGTAACTTAAACTATTTCTCTGTTCTTGTTTGCTTTTGGTATCAAGGTTTATCTTTCTTTGCTTGTTTTGTCATGCCTGTTTTCAATATATTTGTCCTTCACCGACTGCCCGGTACTGTCCTACAAGTCTTAAAGGTTGTAAATAAGTTTTCTGAAAATTAAGGTGTTTATTATTATTAAAAAAGCAGTCGAGACCGTATATTTAGGCGCGTACCGTGACAACGCGAACCGTGGCGGTGATACTCGCCAAAATTCCACGTGCTGCGTAGGTTTCTTTGTTTGCGTATCCATCACAGCTATCACACACCATAAACTCGTGCACGAGCGAGGGTCTCAGGAGACAGAGAGATAAAAAATTTATTATTTCATTGAAGTGTTCTACGAGTCAGGTAGGCGGACTCCTCAGTTGAGGTTATCAGGAGCTGTCGCCTACACAGGCATTCTGCTCAGAACCCCACCAGTAAACTAGCGTTCACGTGCGACTCGAACGACACATGTCGAAACACATGCCGACAAAAGCTTGGAGAAGCAGAAGACGATTGTCTTCGTCATTGGCCTGCGGGGGCATTGTCTGCTGTTTGACCTGTATCAAACTTCACATAATTGTTCTGATGAAACTGAACAAACTTTTCGACCGATTTTTCTTGCTAAACTCTCTGTGCAGCTATTGAATTTTTATGTACTTTTAATTTTTGTTGATTATGAAAGCAGACATGCTTTCACCCATAATCTTATATTTATGCGATTTATGCAAACTCTAGTGCTCTTTCATTTACAGCTAACAATTTTCGCCGTTCTGATAGTGTTTTTTAACAGTGCAGCTGAAAGGCCTGTCATCCATGCCCGATTACTTCGCTGGAGCTGCTTAGGCACAAAACTAAAGAGCTCATGCAGAATGCTAGAAGACATCCTGATGTATTTGTGCCAAATATATAAAACACATGAGAGTGGCATGAGAAACATCGAGTTTTTGAAAATCAACATTTTCTAGATTGGCTCAGGTATCAAAAGGGCCCCACCACTGCAAATATTTTTTATATATCTGTAGTCTGTGCAAATAATCTTCATGAAAAAATCACATAACACACATATACATTCCTTACTAAAATTCTGAGAAGCAAGCCTATCTGTACCCTACTCATCATGGTTGATGGAACCACGAAAGATAACAATGTAGCTGTTTCTTACAAAAATGCCATGTAATAAAGCCAATGACTTGAGACGTGCAAGACAGGTATCACTTCACGCCAGTTCTCTTTCATAAGGTGCTCTCGTGATGGCTTTGTCCGTTTCTCGTGTAAGTGCTGTGGGAATCGAGAGTTGCATGAGACACAATGCGCCCATGGAACTGCAAGCATCCGTTAAAAATCATGAAGCACGAGTTGAACGGCAGACAGGCGACGCAGCTCTCCACAACATATGAGAGATCAAACCGCCTTTTTTCAGTTAACATTATGTTTTCTTTATTAGTGTGCATTATGAAGGAACTGAAATGTGGGCGTTGAAGGAATATATTGATGAAATGCACATTGCACACGTCACATCACAGTTCTCTCAGAAAGTAAGGCGTTGGGCATTTCTGGTTGATACTGGCTTCCACACAGGTAGTTCATAACCTAATAAATCGTCATTCATCATTCTGCAGCTTAGTACAGCGCGCATCAGCACTGGTAAATACTTCATAAATTTGTCGTAATGTACAAAAATTTTAAACCAGGGCCACAGTTCATGTGAGTTAAATCTGTAGAGCATACAGTGAAACGCCTTCAGAATGGATGCCTGTTAATGAGTTAAACATTTTCTGGAACCAAATGTCCAGAACCCATTGTATCTCGTAGGATTTGGTTTGGTTTCATAACTTAAGCATGACTTATGCTGTCAAGAAGGCTTTGTGGGGCTGAGGCCGCCGGGTGAGCCGACGCCGCCAGGAGAGCCAAGGCCGCTGGGAGGGCCTGGGCCGCCGGGAGGGCCGAGCCCTCCGGGAGGGCCGGGGTCGCCTGGATATAAGGGCCCGGCCAGCTGACCGGGGCCACCAGGGCAGCCGAGGGTACTGGGAAAGCCGGGGCCGCTGGCATGGTATGGCCCGCCGGGAAGGCCAAGGCCTCCGGTAGGGCCGACGCCTCCAGTATGGCCGGGGTCGCCAGGATGCCAAAGGGTGGCCGGATGACCGCGGCACCAGGAGAGCCGAGGGCGCCCGGAGAGCCGGGAGAGCCGAGGCCTCTGGGAGGACCGGTGGCACCGGAATGGCTGGGGGCGCTGGGTGTGCAGAGGCCGCCGGTAGGACCGGGTCGCCGAGAAAGCCGTGGGTACCGGAAGAGCCAGGGGTGCTGGGAGGGCTGGGGCTGTTGGAAGGGTCTCGGCCGCCGTGGGAGCTGGTGGCACTGGGGGAGCAGAGGGCGATGGACTGGACAGGGGCACCGGGAGAGCGGGGGCAGCCGGGAGTGAGGCGATGCCCAGAGAGCCAGAGGCGCCTGGAGAGCCTGAAGTACTGGGAGAGCTGGGGCTGCCGGGTAAGCCGGGGCCGCCTGGTTAGCCGAGGACACCGGAAGAGCAGGGGCCGCTGGGATGGCCGGGGCCGCCTAGAGGGCCGAGGCCGTCGTGAGAGCCGACGATACCGGGAGAGTAGGGAATGCCAGGAGATTCGGGGGCACTGGGATAGCCAGGCCCGCTGGGAGACGCGAGGCCACCCGGTAAGCCGAGGCCGCCGGCAGGGCCGAGCCCTCTGGGAGAGCTGAAGACACCGGGAGGGCAGGGGCCGCTGGTAGGGCCGGGGCCGCCTGGAGGGCCGAGGCCGTCGTGAGAGCCGACGATACCGGGAGAGTAGGGAATGCCAGGAGATTCTGGGGCACTGGGAGAGCCAGGCCCGCTGGGAGACCCGAGGTCACCCGGTAAGCCGAGGACGCCGGCAAGGCCGAGCCCGCTGGGAGAGCTGAAGACACCGGGAGGGCAGGGGCCGTTGGGAGGGCTGGGGTCGCCTGGAGGGCCGAGGCCGCCGGGAGAGCCGACGATGCCGGGAGAGTAGGGGATGTCAGGAGATTCGAGGCACTGGGAGAGCCGGGGCCGCTGGGAGGGCCGGGGCCACCCGGTGAGCCGAGGCCGCCGGGAGGGCCAAGCCCGCTGGGAGAGCTGAGGACACCGGGAGGGCAGTGGCCGCTGGGAGGGCCAGGGCCGCCTGGAGGGCCGAGGCCGCTGGGAGAGGCGACGATACCGGTAGATCAGGGGATGCCAGGAGATCCGGGGGCACTAGGAGTGCCGGGGCCACCCGGTGAGCCGAGGCCGCCGGGAAGGCCAAGCCCGCTGGGAGAGCTGAGGACACCGGGAGGGCAGAAGCCACTGGGAGGGCCGGGGACGCCCGGAGGGCCGAGGCCGCTGGGAGAGGCGAAGATACCGGGAGATCAGGGGATGCCAGGATATTCGGGGGCACTGGGAGAGCCGGGGACGCTGGGAGGGCGAGCCCGCTGGGAGAGCTGAGGAGACCGGGAGGGCAGGGGCCGCTGGATGGGCTGGGGCAGCCTGGAGGGCCACGGCCGCCGAGAGAACCGACGATATCGGGAGAGTTGGGAATGTCAGGAGATTGGGGGCACTGGGAGAGCCGGGGCCGCTGGAAGTGCCGGGGCCACCCGGTGAGCCGATGCCGCCGGAAGGGCCGAGCCCACTGGGAGAGCAGAGGACACCGTGAGGGGCAGGGGCTGCTGGGAGGGCCGGAGCAGCCTGGAGGGCCGAGGCCGCCGGGAGAGCCGACGATACTAGGATAGTAGGGGATGCCAGGAGGTTCGGGTGCACTGGGAGAGCTGGGGCCGGTGGGAGGGCCGGGGCTACCCGGTGAGCCGAGGCCACCGGGAGGGCCGAGCCCGCCTGGAGGGCTGGGGCTGTCGTGAGGAGCGGGGCCGCCAATAGAGCCACAATGTGGAGGTCGCACAGTAGGGCGATAGCGGCCACATTTATTGAGGGCTGCCGGAGATGAGATAGTGTGGAGCGGCGGCGGTAGCGTCCGGTCTAGGCCAAGGTCCGCAGCGTTCTGACGAGCGCGTGCTGGGGATGCTTCGTCCTTTTTGGCATTTCGCTAGTGCAGGCCCCGTGGGTTGCTACAGCTTCATGCAGCTTTATGAACGCCAGTATCATTTCAATGCCACCCACATTTCATATCTTATTTACATATTTAACTGGCTGCTTTCAAACGAGTTGCTGATTGTGCTTTATAACCTGCGAGGATTCACATGAAAAATGTTCTTTTATACGTGCTCTGATCCATTCAGTTGAGTTTTCACTGTGCTTTGATATTCACGAACTTGTGTGGACAGTGCTGGTGGGGATTTTCATTTATTTATTAATACATTCAGAAGGGCCCATTTGTAGTGCATTTTCTACTCTGGGCTCTTATAAGGGCGATAACGCTTTGCAAGTGAATGTTTGTGATTCATGTGAAGTAATGGTTAGAAAATGGTTGAAATAGCGAGTTCCATAATGCGGCCCAGGATCGTGCCCGAAGATTCGTCGACCGAAATGTGGTATCGCCCGTACTGTGAACGGCGAGAGATTGCGTGGTTATCTTTCATATCACCATGCACTCACGCTTAGGTAGACTTCTATATCCCCCGAAGATATTTCTCTCACCAAACCCCAAGTGTTTGCGTGGAGGTAAATCTAAACGAACACTATGTGGCCAACATGTCACTCTATCCCACATACTGTGGGCTTGCCGTCGGTACTCCCATCCTCGATGTTTGCAGCTCTCGAATCCGGACTAGTGGGAGGCCGCATTACTCATTTGCGACAAGGACACAGAGATCTGGGTTAAGACAAGAGCCCTAGAAGTTGCCGAGCGCCATGGGCTCATGGCCACTTGATGGGGCTGTACCCCACACTATCTGCTACTCTTGTCGACGAAAATCAAGCGTACGCCCTCCTCCTCTTCCTCCGTAAGGCGGCAGTGTCCTTTTTCAACAATAAATACCACTTTTCACTTAGTACGAACACCAGTGTCGTTTATTTATTCGACTAGTCTAGTGTTTGATGCATCATTGGCACTGAACGGCACTGTTCTCTTCCTGACGAAAGCTAAGACGACGATGATTTCGACACAACTGTTTGATGTGAGTACTGTTATGTCATTTTATGTGGATTAGAATTAACATACTAAATACATACTGTCTATGTGACTATTCTTTCTCAGTGCAAGCTCTTTATAACGATGCTGTGGTCGAGGCAGAAGAACACTACTCTCAAAATTGAAAACACAAACATAAAATTCACATATACGCCAACTGGAAGCCAAGGCATAAGGCATGAAGTGCCGCTCCAGTTGTGGTGCAAATACAGTGTGGGTACATAGAATCCAATAGCTATTTTAATGATCTTGTCTAAGTGCGTGATTTTTTGCATTTGATGAAAGCTCCACTGTAGAGCAAGCAATAAGGCATGCGTGAGTTATGCTGCTTGGTCCGTATGTCCTGTTTATAAGTGATAGTGCCACTTTATTATTCTGCACAACTGAAGCATTGACACACTTGCTGCTGTTTCCTACTAAGCCTTATTGAGGAGTAAACTAACAAAGTGAGACTAGTGCAGGAAGCAATGTCTAGAGGTGTGTGTTGGATGCAGGCTCACTAGTATGTACAGAATGCCCCTATTACGGGGACACTGAAACATCAGTGCCTCATTACAACAGCGTGCTAACCTACTGAAAGCAATTCCTGACAGTCCTCTCCGCTAACTCGCTGTTGAGCCTGTGAGGCTTATTATTCAGTGCTTAGTAGGTTTCAACACCTAGTGCGCCTGGCTATGAATACTGAAACTCCTGTGCATGTGGATGATCCATGTGGGCGCACATCAAGTCTAGAAGGAGCTCCCCCATGCCAGCGTGCCACCTCCATGCGAGCGAGCCATGCATACCTTCCAGCACGCGTGTCTGCTTACCCGCCGCTGAGTGTGTGGATTTGGCTCCTAGGCCCGCGTGCGCCCTTCGCGAACCTTATTCGGAATAGAGGCACTTGTGTAACAGTTGCCGTGTCGGCGGGCCGTCGCTTCCTCGCAGTCCATGGAATAAAAATACGAGGTTCATACTTCAAGTGCGTAAATTTACGGTCCAGGGAGCGGCGCCGAATAGGCGAATGATTGCGCAACAGACACTTCCGCCATAACGCCTGCGATCCAGTATTAAACACAGTGCCCCTGGCCCGTTGAGGAAAGATGCGTTGAAATAGGCCGACAATCATCGATTGCTCCCCTACACGCATTCAGTGATAGTTTTAACATGATAGCACGAGCTTGAAATGCGCTCTGAGCCCAACTGTTGCAGCTGCTTATGCGAGCCGACGTTGTGATAGCAACGCCGAGGCAAAACAAATATTCTTTCACTGGCGCCAGCTGTCGGGCGGGCGGCTGCGGGCGGCTGCGGTAGCGACCATCACAACGAACCTCGGGTAGGAGACAGCCGACGCCATGGTATAAATCCGAAGCAGCATAGCGGACGCTGAGGAAATCGCAATCGCGCTTGCCACCAAGCACGCTCACATTACCGAGCAAATGACTACAATCATGACCGACTCGCAGCAAGCCTGAAAGGTGAGCAGTCACACTCCCGCTGCACACACCCGTTACAGTATTCTTTGGATCGCAGCCCACTCGTTTTATCATGGATACATTGCTTTTTAACAGGTCGCTCCCAATACACAGTAATCGACAATCATCCTTCAGGCACTACTAACGTTATCTCTGGCGTTCCCCAAGGTTCCGTTCTTGGCCCACTTCTTTTTCTAATCTTCATTAATGACCTTCCTTCCGGTGTTTCATCCACTATTCGGCTTTTTGCGGATGATTGCATCCTTTATCGTCGCATTGTCACTAACAGTGATCAACTATCGCTTCAGAACGACTTACACATAATAGAACGGTGGTGTTCCGACTGGCTTATGCAGCTGAATGTCTCAAAGTGCCAATTCATGCAAGTATCGCGAAAACGTTCCAACATCAGATCTGCATATTCACTCCTGTCAAACACGGTAACCCAAGTCCAATCATATCGGTACCTTGGAATCACCATCTCCAGCAAATTAACCTGGTCGGAACACATCTTATATCTAGCATCTAGAGCATCAAAATCACTTGGCCTCATCCGAAGATCCCTGTACCTAGCCGCTCCTTCTGTTCGAAAATTAGCATACGAAACATTCACCCGTACCATACTTGATTATGCAGCGGCTATATGGAATCCTCACCAAGCATACTTAATTAACACCTTAGAAGCCGTTCAAAACAGAGCAGCCCGTTTTATATCCTCAAATTACAATAGACACAGCAGTATCACCAGTATTAAATCTTCACTTAACATCCCGCCACTAGAGCTCCGACGGAAAATCGCACGACTTTGCCTCTTTCATAAGTTATATTACAATTTTCCTGATCTTCGTGACACATTATTACTAGCTCCCATCAGAACATCGCGCCGCCTGTTTAACCTCCTCAGCATTCAACGTATACAGGGATCGACCTTGGCATTTAATAAATCTTTTCTTCCAACTGCAATAGAAAATTGGAACCTGCTACCCGACTACATTGTTAACGAGCGCGACGCTACTAAATTTCGACAGGCATTAATTAATCACTGTACTGAATAAAAGACACTTCTCAAACTTCACCCAGTTAACTTATTATTTTTCTTGTTGTTGTTGTAGTTGTTACCGCCTAATTCAGCCTTGTGCCCTTCATTATTGACCAACGTTGTATTGTGATGTATCGTTTTTCATTTTATTGTATTGCATTATGTTTTGTTGTATTAACGTATTATTCTTAGTTGCATTTGCTTTGTCCCCCCCCCCCCTTATGTAATGCCTCAACAGAGGCCTTTAAGGGTATAATAAATGATGATGATGATGATGAGGTATAAATGGCAATGAGGCGGCTGACAGGATATCTCGAGGCCATGCACTGCGAGCCCCGTCGCTTTTCACCTCTGAACCTTCGTCTCCACTAACATACGGTCAAATCATAGTCGCAGGAAATACGCAGCCCCCTACAAGGACCTCACTCGTCAGGAAGCAACTATATGCGAAACATGAAAGCCCGCACACTACCAAGCTTAGCTCGACCCCATAAGATTTGGCCTGCGCTATACCCAACAACGGCATGCCCGACATGCGGAGAGATTTAAGACATCCTCCACATGGTTTTGAACCTCCCAGAGCAACGTAAAGCGCAGAGTTTGCTAGAACTCACCAATGAGCAGTGATAGTCGAATCGGGCTCACGCAGAGCTTCCCCTTCAGAGCCAGCTGATTGGTCACGCTTGGAGTGCCGTATTCGCTAATGGTTTCCCACCGGCGAACCACCGGCGTTATTACTTTACATAAATAAAGCTTACTTTCTATCTCTCTTTACCAGCACAACAGCTAGGCGGGAGTTTCGCACCTTAGTAACCTAAGGAACATATATTAGATATATAAGATACTTGAAAGACGAACTCGGGACACCAGAACTGGAGAAATTAGTACTCTTGCTTTGATTTTTTTTCGAGATCCGGGAAGAATCTCAAAACGTCCTATCCCCCGGCGCCGATCGTGAGAGCACGAAGTTCATGAAACGATGTGTCACTGCGTTGACACACAACCGTGCAGATTTGGTTTCCCGTTCACTTTTTTTTCATTGTTTGCGGTTCTATGAGCGTTAAGCTAACGTGTTTCATTACACTGGCGAGGAGCGCCTGCTATCAGACCCCCATTCTTCGTTTCTTTCCTGCGCCGCAAGCTGCCGCATGGAATGGCTAGTTCGCGAATAGGTCTGCCTTCTCAGCGCTGAATTTGCAATGCGAGTCAAATTGCTGCGGATCTGCTGCGTGTAGTCTTCGTGGGTTTTTGAAAGCGTTGGTCTGTGGCTTGTGGACGTGTAATTCCTCCCCTTTATCTAGTGTCTTCAGAGCTCGTCGTATCGGATCCCACCGGCGGCAGGTGGTTATCTTTTCTTCCGCTTTTTAATAAATTATCTTTCAAATAATTATCCTACTCGCATTTCTGAACGCCAGAAATTAAAAAAATAAACTCTCCCCTATGCTGTTTAATACCGGTTACTATTTGCTTCTGTATTGTAGCCGGCCCAGGGTAGACACGCTGGGATAGTCTCAAATGCTGAAATATATCGCACTAAGTTAGTGTGGGGTAGGGGGTTCCACAACATCCGTATTCGGTGCCTGGGATAGAAATTCTTGGGCTTAGGCATGTGCGCTCTTGTTCTCTGGGATGCCCCGGTGACCAGGTACCCATATTAAGAGCTTATGTGTGGGTTGGTGGCCATGGATATAGCTATCCTGCAGGATTTTAGCTGCCAGCGGTGGTATCCGGCCCCTTAGTTGATTGCGATACTCTGTCTGTGAATCTGTAAGAATGTATTGTTAGGTAGTGGGTGTTGAAGCTAGGACAATCGCTGCTTCTTCCGCAGCCACTGCGTAATGGCTAGCCAGTATCAGTACCTACACTGTTTGATTTTGGTGCACTACCGCGACTATTGTCATTCCCTGCTCGGGATCCGCAGCATCGACGTAGAACACGCCGTCGCGCCCGCCTAGTGCCTTTTCAGAGCTTCGGCTCGTGCTATTGTATTGCTTGGTGAAAATCTGTGTGCATAATCCTCTGTAGTGGAGTTGCCTTGAATTTTCCTCTCGATGAGCCTGGGACCTCGTTTTTGGTGTCTAGCTGGCGGGGGCATTTAATGTGTAAGTCGTTGAGGACTCGTATGCCAGTCGAAGTATTCAGAGTCGTGCCGTGAAGTGTGCTTCAATCAGCTCATCTATCATGTTGTGGACGCTCAGCCGTAAGAGCCGGTCTGTCGTTATCGTAATAGGGAGGCCCAGGCCCTTCTTGTTATATTCTGATTATGACGTCGAGGATCTTGATGTCAGACTTAATCAGCCGGAGGAAGGATGCTGCGTAGACGACGCGGCTGACAGTCGGTTATGCCCGAGGCTTTAGATGCGGAGGAACCAAGCACCGCCGCAGGCCAAATCTCGCAACAGCACACACGATGCCAGGTGCGGTGTCACCGCTGCGGTGGTTCAGGAATTTTCCAAGTAAAGATGCTCTGAAGGGGGGACGGCCGCCCATGTCCGGTGACTCGGGCACGGTGGAACAAACGCCTTAACCAGCCGCATGCCCTGCAACGCGACGGTAGGCACGAAAGGCCTGCAGCGCCGACAGGATCCCCGAGCGGGTAGAGTGGCTCGTGGTGTCCGGCATGGCACCCACCGTGGGAGACTGCAGGAGGAACAAGGCAGGCCTAAGTTCCGCTAAACCGGGTGAAGACGGCTTCTCAAGTCCAGTTACTTGGGTTCACAGAAGCCGATGATTCGCAACACTGCCCGCTCTCTTCCTCTCGTACCTTCTTACACCGTACGAGGCCGCACGCTGCGTGTTCCCTGTTCCTCTTCCTCGTCTTGCTGAGGGTCCTGGACTCGGAGGACGCTAGTTCTTCACGCAAGTGAAACAGTAACATTTCGAGTGTCCTGACGAAGAATATCTTAATGTTAATTCTCAAGATATCTCCAGAAGGTGACTTGAGGATGCCGTGGCTGTTTGTGGCAGCGATGTGGGAAGGAGCCGAGGCGCACTGATGCAGCGGGGCGTATAAAAGCTGAACTCCTGACCCTGGACGAAGCATTGCTGAGGACGATTCAGGCACGAACGCATCGGCCCGACGCTCATCCTACTTTTCGTATTACAGGTCTGTAATACTTTTTACTTGTACATACATTTTGTAGTTTGTGCCTGGGTCGTCCTAAAGCAATGAGTGATGATGAAGGGTCCGGTACCGCGTCTAACACGAAAGAAAAGAGAGAAAAGCTATTCGACAAGGCTCCAACTACTGTGAAAGAAGTTGGAAGTTTTCTTGTGAAGCTTAACAGCAAGTTGGAAGCCTTGGGAAGTAACCTGAACCATGAGCTTGGCACCCTGCGGGGATCAGTCGATTTTATGAATGAAAGTTTTGAAGAATTTAAGAAAGAACTGGCCGAGGCTCGTCGGGAGATAAGCGAGCTTAAGGAAGAGCAGAAGTATCTAAAGCATGAAAACAGTGAACTTTCGAAACAGCTGCAGCGTACTAGAGCAGAGCTAACTGAACTTCAGCAGTACAGTCGCAGAAATAACCTTGAGTTAAAAGGCATCCCTACTACTGACAGCGAGTCACTGACAGGCATTGTCTCCGCTCTTGCCACGAAGGTGGGAGCGGAAATAACGGTGAACGATATTGACCTCGTGCATCGAGTGCCAACAAAAGACAGGAACAAATCAAATATCATCGTTAAGTTCAGGTCAAGTGATGCCCGTGATAAACTGCTCGAATCGGCAAAAAAAAAACTCGCTTAATCACATCGGACCTTGGCATTTCTGGATCAACATCCGTGTTCGTAAACGAACATCTTTGCCCAGAGTATAAAGTGTTGCTTGCTAGGGCTATAGCGGCGAAGAAACTTCACAACTGGAAGTATGCATGGGTATCTCGTGGCCGGATTTTGGCGCGAAAAGCAGACAACTCGGACGTGATCCGAATTTCTACAGAGGCCGACCTCGGCCTTATAGTCTAGTTCATTCAAAATGCTGACTGTACGAATCACTCATAAATTTCTCACATTAAATGAATCACGCACCATACTGCATTGCAATGTAAGGAGCATAGCTAGAAATTTTGACGGCCTTTGTACGTTTCTAGCAGAGCACAGCTTTCTTTACGATGTTATAGCCATTACAGAAACCTGGCTGATGCCCGGTGAAAGCTATAACATTCCCAATTATGTATTTCTGTCCCGTCCCCACATTTCGAACAATCGAGGAGGAGGGGTAGGTTTGTACATTAAAAAGACCCTTGTACACTGCGACTATCCGTTTCTTAACGCATCCGTCAGTAGCAGTTCGGAATTTATATTTGTTGAACTTGAGGGTGTCATGGTTGGTGTTGTTTATAGAGCCCCCCACGCAGATCGTAGTAAGTTTGTGAATGATCTTGAATCTGTTTTTATACACGTAACCGATAAGAACAAAAAAGCAATCATCGTCGGCGATACTAATATTGATACTTTAGGTGCCAACCACAGCGAATACACTGACCTGTTATTTTCATATGGATTTACGAATCTTATCTCTACTCCGACCCGAATCGCAGGTTCCAGCTCGACCTGCCTCGACCATGTGATATGCAATTTCGTGCCACCTAGTTATTTGGCTGGGGCATATGATACAGCAGTGGCAGATCACTTCGCGATTGCCTTCTTATACCGCGTAGACGATAGAGATAGCCGTAGAACTTCTGACAGCACATGCGAGCTTAGGAAGAAAATTGACTATCAAAAATGCGCACTCAGGCTCTCTGAAATGAGCTTTGCTGACCTCGCCGATATGAATGCCAATGAACACTGCTGCAGCCTTGTCGATAGAATCAAAGCTGTGATAAATGATTGTAGTTTTACGCAGAAAAAAACGTACTATACACATCCAGTGTGCCCTTGGATGACAGCAGCTGTGCTAAATATGATAAAAACGCGCGACCACTGGCACACCAAAATGAAACAAAACAGAGGGAACGCATATTACAGTGCTCAGTATAAGATTCATAGAAATAAAGCTGTTGCTACCATGCGTGTACAGAAGAAGCTATATTTTAGTAACCAAATAAACGCATGCGCCGGCAATTCTAAGAAACTCTGGGCTACAGTGAACTCGATAATTCAGCCTACTCCATCAAACCTAATACTTCCTGACCTGGCCCTTTCCCCAGATAAACACCTGCTATCAGATCAGTTTAACGATCATTTCTGCTCAGTGGGTGCTGATTTACGTTTAAGTATGGGTCTCACAGACGAACCTTCTCTGCCTGAGTATCTTGAAAAGACCTTCGGTTTTATAGAAATAAGCAGTGATGAAGTAATGAGTGCACTTAATTCAATGGATGCTACTAAGGCCACGGGTCACGATGGTATTCCGGTTTCCATAATTAAAAACAACAGTGGCGTCCTAGGTGCCACCTTAGCATCTTTATTTAATAAAGCGTTTCTGTCCGGCATCTATCCTGATATTTTGAAGCTCGCCAAGGTAGTCCCTATCTACAAAAGTGGGAATCCTAATGAACTCGGAAACTATAGGCCGATCTCAATCCTTAGCTGTATCAACACTCTGTTTGAAAAAGTATTGGCTAAACGAATTACGCAATTCCTGACTAAAAATGCAATTCTGTCAACGTCCCAATATGGTTTTCAGAAATTTAGATCGACCACCACGGCTGTGCTTTCTATAACTGACTCAATCAATGAAGCACTCAATAATAACAATATTTCTGTTGGTGTATTCCTGGATATTAAGAAGGCATTCGACACTGTGGATCTCTATATTTTATGCAAGAAACTAGAACGATATGGGTTCAGAGGTGTATCACTCGATTTCTTTAGAAGCTATTTAACTGGTCGACGGCAGTGTGTTATTATTGACGAACACGCGTCAAGTTCGCGTTCTATTTCCGTAGGTGTTCCGCAGGGCTCAGTACTGGGGCCTATACTTTTTACACTTTACATAAACAACTTACCCGATTGCCTAATAAATACCCGTGCCATTATGTACGCCGACGACACCTCATTGTTGGTGACCGCTAATTCCGTTGAAACAGCCAAGCATACTTTAAACTCAGAACTTCAGAGAGTCAATAAATGGTTTTTAACAAATAGACTCACTTTGAACATAGGCAAGACTAAATATATTATATTTGCATCCCCTTATAAAAAATACCAGAATACCTGCTCCGCAATAACGATAGGAGATAAAGAAATTGAAGAAGTTAAGACTATTCAGTACTTGGGAGTAACCTTAGACGCTGCATTAAACTGGAAACCGCATATCGAAAAATTGCGTAGCAAACTATCTTATGCATGTTTCGTTCTGGCCAAAGCTCGGCGACATTTCGAAATACACACACTAAAAACAATATACTTTAGCTTCTTTCAGTCCCAATTAACTTACTGTATAGAATCATGGGGGTTCACTTACATCACTTACATTGAACCTGTCTTACGCCTGCAGAAGCGGGCACTGAGAATAATGACTTGCACAACACCATATACGCCTTCTCGCCCTTTGTTTTTTAGACTCCAAATAATGCCGGCATTGCAGCTTCGAGATTTTCGCGTTGCACTACTCGTACTAAGAGTCCTCTCCGGCACCTCCCCCTTTCCTTTGAACACATTCCATAGAGCCCCAACTAACAGCCGTTCAGCAGCACAGGGAAGATTTCTGGTTCCTACATCTCGCAATGACTATGGCCAGCGACGCTTCGAGTATCAAGGGGTAAAAACTTGGAATAAAATCCCCTGTGCAGTCTTTGCAACGTCCAATCCTTATATTTCACTAAAGACCTTTTTTCTGTCACAAGTAATTACCTGATTTACAATGCAAATCGCTTAGTGATTGTCTCTTATTATTCTCTGTAGTGTCTATGTTGGGTTTGCCATTCATATGTCATTGAATAATCACTTCTAAGGCAACTGCGTTTATTTTGTATAAAAAATGCTTCTCCTGTCTTCATATGTTTTTCTGTCATGAGCCCTCTTGTATTTCTGTAATTTGAACCATCTTGCTTGTACGCTTTGCATTTTTCCACCATTCTTATGTGAATTATTTTGGCATGCTGTTGAAATCATTTGTCCTCACTAATCTCTTTGCTTTTATTGCATGGATCCATAACTAGCCTTTGGCTAAGGATCCAGACAGTGATGTTATGTACTGTACTGAAGAAATGATAATAAAAAGAATTGAATTGAATTGAATTGAGTCAGTGCAGACAACGAGAGTCGTCTTATTAACCGGTCTAAAAGCTGCGACTGTTTGAGCGGTTACCCCGGCCAGTGGAGTTCGCTCGGTGAGTGACCTTGACTATTTAGTTGGGGAAGATAGCACAATGTAGACTGATGTGCGGTTAATCAATCTGAACACAATGAGTCAGGGTACTAAGTTAGCAGGACGCGAGAACCAAGCTCCTGAACCAAAAACTACCATTATTCTGAAAACTAAGCTTTTTGTAAGTACAAAAGAGCACCTAAAATACAGGTATCGCCGCCAGAGGCCAAACTGAGAATTACAAGCGTGATGATGTAATAGGAGAAAAGAAGCCACAGCTCACTGAGGCTGACAAACGTGCATGAAAGTGTAGCGGCGCTGGAGTCGCCAGCGGCACTGAAGAAGATGAAGTTGGCGTGACCTGCCTGGCGCACACCAGAAGCTCTCGCTCGCTCAACAGAGAACGGTTTCGGCAACCGGCCTGACCAGCAACGTCAACAGCCCGCTCCACGGGCTCACCAGCCGCGGCTACCGGGCATCTAATAAATGTGGACCTCCCACCACAAAGGATGCCTGTTTTATCGATATTAAAGTATTTAAGTTTTATTTAGAAACCATCAGTGCACTTTTCTCACACATGGAAGACGAAAAAAACAACCTAAATGTTAGAAGTCATAGAAAACCTGCAAATGGCGGCGTAAAAGGCAGCCAGCTGAGTTTCGGTATGTGTTTGGGTGCTTCGCGGCTATGCGTCCTGCGTGCACGCATGGTTTCGTTATGCGCCTCGATTTATAAGGGCGGAGCAGCAGAGGACCTCCAAGTGTCTAAGTGCTCCTCGGACAAGGTTCGTGCAACGGCATGCAACTGCGACATGGAAGAACAGCTGTGACTCAGCGGTGACAGCGGCGATGCCGACTCTATGGCGCTAGGACTTTCTTGCCAGACCCGCCGATTCCGCCCTCAAAAGCATCGCACGCAGTGTGGGGTCGAGGTCGCTGAATGCAGGCCGCATTTCTTTGGAGAACTTCGTTGTCGGAATCGGAAACGGGATCCACCGTAGCTACGGCGGCGGACAGTGCCCTTCAACCTCCGGGCGGCAGAAGTTGAAGAAACTTCTTGGACAAGTTGTTGAGCGAAAGGAGGAAAAAGAATGCAAGTACGCGTGGACAAAGGGCGGGAAAATTTTCGCGCGCACAACAGACACTTCGAATGTACGGCACATAACTTACGTTGCAGTCATTTATAAGATGAAATGAAGGTCTTGGAATCCGAGAATTTTGCCAACCGCCATTCCCATCGATGGCTGGTAAATCGCTGAACCCTGCGGATGTGACAAATTTATCATAAAAAGCCGTGTACATATAATTAAGCACTCAGTCACCGCGGAATAAGTCTGATGAGCTGTGTGACTTGCTTTTCTGTTTTGGCTTTCCATTTTATGTTATGCTTTGTGAAACGTGGTACCGACACGAACACGAAGTAATACAGATCGGGGGTTACACAAAAACTACTTAAATCTCTCAGTCAAGAACGGTGTAGGAGTGCTTTTCATGGCCAGAGAAAGTATTCAGTATGATAAAATCGACTACTTTACGGCGGTGACACCGAACTTTGAAATTTTAACTGTCCTTCATAAAGAAAGCATATTTACTATTTTATATCGCCCTCCAAGCGGTAACATAGCAAAGTTTTTTACATGTATGGAAAACTTCTTATCCTGGATAAATGAAAACAGTAATGAACTCGTCTTGGGCGGCGATATAAATATTAACATGTTGAACGAAACACAGCTACGTACTGATTTCCCTCGACTATTAGAAGTTAATGCATGTTTTAACACAATTTCTGCTCCAAATCGCATTAGCAACGACTGTGAAATTTTGCCGGATGTTTACATAACAAAACATTGAATCTGAAACCATTAACTCCGGAGTAATTAGCGCTCATATTAGCGATCATTTGTCAGTATTTCTTCTCTTGGAACAGTATGTCTCGGGTAAAGAGCCGAAGCACTGTCGAACATTGACTACTCAAGCTATTATTCGAGCTACAACCGAGGAGTTGTGCACAAAAATCTCAAAAATAAATTGGCTCGAGGTGTACAATCAGTCTGAAGTATATGCCGCGTAGGAGTCATTTCTGTGTCCTTTCAAAAAAGCTTACTCGGAATCTTTACACCCTAAAACACTGAAGCCTAAAAAAGCAAGAAAACCTTGGATAACCAATGCACTTCTTACATTAATCAAACAAAAAGATGCTCTATTCAAACGTTTTTCGGACATAGGAGGGGCGTGCCATCTATCTGAATATAATAAATTTCGAAAGAAGTTAACTGCTACTCTCAGACAAGCCAACAAAGGTTACCTTCATAGGTTGTTTAATCCTGAAGCTATAAAGCGAACGGATAGCACGTGGTGAAACCTTAGCACATTGGATGTCAGCATTCGGAGCTCGTGCGAGAATTGATGCTTAATGGGGAACTTTCATCAGGCGCGCATTTAGCAAACGCTTTTAATAATTATTTTCGGTTCCTTGTGAATAGTTTTCATAATCCACACTCCGCATAGTAAATGAATTCCAGAAATTGTGAGTGCTTTTCTACATGCAACCAGTGCCGAAGAAATTTATCTCACGTTCTCCGCTCTTCGAAACAATAAAAGCTGCGATATGGATTACCTGCAAATACGCCCCGTAAAACACGTTTTGGATCTAATAGGCCCACTTCTTGAGCATGTGTACAATTTGTGCTTTGTGAATGGTATATTTCCCAAGCGCATGCAGCTCGCAAAGATTACAGTGCTCCTCAAAGCCGGTGATAAAAACAACCTGTCTAACTACACACCAATATCCATTTTTCCTGTATTTTCAAAATGCCTAGTAAAATTAGTAACACTGAGAATGACCGCTTGTTGCGAAAAACACAATATTATTACTGACTGTCAGTTCGGTTTACGAAAGGGTCGCTCAAGAGAGTTAGTTCCACTAACCCAAAAATGAACTAATACTAGAAGCATTTGAGCAAAATTAAGTGACACTAGGCATTTTCATAGATTTTTAAAACGGGATTTCGCAAACTTAATTGTACCACTCCGCTAACAAAACTTGAAATTTAAGGTTTCAGCGGCCCATTCCTTGGTTTAATCAAAAGCTATCTTCAGTTGAGGTGTCAGTGGATTTCACTAAATAACTGTATTTCAGACAACTTACCCATTCCTTCCAGGTGTACCTCAAGGAAGCATTGTTATTTAATTGTTGTTAAGAACCTTTGTTATTTAATATTTACGTTAACGACATAATAAATATTGACACCACTGCCAATTTATCAGATACGCTGATGACACTAGTCTGTTTTTTGCTTCTGGTTGTGCAATGAACCTGCTGGCTCTTGCGAACGCGGCTTTAAGTGAGCCTAATCGATGTAGTTCATTGAATTTACTATCCATAAATAAAACAAGACAAAGGCTGTACTTCCTCAACATAGAAACAAAAATGTGCACATTGACGGCCATTCGCAAATGGTTTCCTCGATTATCAACTTTGTACCATCCATTAAATGCCTAGGGGTCGTATTTCAAGAAAACTTACATTAGAATATTCATACAGACTCAGTTGCTAACAAAATAGCTCATGTTGTGGTAATACTAAATAAACTTCGATTTTTCCTTCCATTGAGTGTGAAAAAACTGCTTTATAACTATCTCTTCCTGTCCCATCTGAATTATTGTCATTTAGTTTGGGGAAGAACCACGATGTCTAACATCACAAAGCTTTTGCTGTTGCAGAAGAAAGCATTTCGCACTATCACTAAAACTTCATATGACGCTCATACGCAGCCTCTATTCAGCGCCCTTAATTTACAACTGGTCACCTCCATATATCGTAGTATTTTACTCAAGCGTTTCACTACTGCGAAAAAACAGAACACGAAATGTTTCGAGCAGTTATTTCTATTGACAATGAATTCTAAGATTTGCAACACACGTCACAGAGAAACATGGTACGTTCCTAAAGCGCGCCCTAACTACGGTCAACAAATGTTACGCCACACGCTGAAATATCTGTTAAACTCATTAGAAACTGATGAGGCACCTATCTCTCCTTTTAATGGGCTCATTGTGAATTATTTTCTTTTTTGCTTTGGTTGGGTATACACTGACGCCATGAGTGCTTAGCCAATTTTTTTTTTGCTTGCAAATAACTTATTTTTTATAGATGTGAATTTCAATATTGTATTATTTGTATCATTTTATACTATACGCTTTCTGTAATTCCTTGCAGCATTCTATCTATCGTTGTTTTTTTACCCGTTATCATTTCTGTTATAGAATGTTCACTAATGCTTTCTTTAGCTTATTCGTTATTGTATCTTTGTGTTCTCAATATTTTGTCTAGTGCCATTTCTGTATAGGGTACAGACCCCGTCAAACCGAATTAATTTGGATTTTTATCTGTACTTCCGTCATCTATACTAGTATAGATGCAAATAAACTTGAATTGAATAGAATTGAATTTCGGCTGTTGCTAGGCGGGAGCGCAGCTCTCATGGCCAGCAATCACGGAGTCCTCGTTTTTGATTCCACCTTCTCCTAGACTATAACCACCTGTACCTGTAGACAAGGAGATGACTGGAGACCAGGAAACCGGACGAAACAGCAACGCTTGTCCGGTGATGTCCGTGCAGTACTTCCCATACTCTGGCACGTTCTCGTGGCACAGTCCGGGCTCTTAATATCTGCACTTTATCTGCGGCAGGTTCCCTCGTCACATTGCATGTCTTACATCAGGATCATGAGGGACCACGTGGCACTCGCACCTCAAAGCACCAATGCGACAGGTTTGGGGAGAGGGTACAGGGTCGTTGGATGATATGTGCGGGACACCATGAAATCGAAACGACCGAGTGCAGCTGAGGACAGGGCTCAAAACGAGCTTCCGCTTCGAATTCTTATAGGATGACAAAAACTTTTTACTTGCTTGGTGTTTTCACTAGTGAGAAATGAGACTTTATGGCATGAGGGGTAGTGCAAAACCAAGACGAAGGACAATACACACACCACAGGCGGTCTTGGTTTTGCTCTACCCACTATGTCATGCATCACCGATAGCGAATGCCTAAGTTTCCACCCTTCTCAAATGAGGGTTTATCGGCAACCTACCTTTCATTTGGTTGCCAAAAAATCGAGAGAAGGCGATTTGCAGGTAAATGGCCAGTTTTTGCATCAAAATGCTTTCAATTGTAGCGTCGACGCTTTCTGCAATATCCCAAACCGCATCCATTGTTCAAATGACACTCAGCGCTTGAAGCGTTATATGGTACCAGCATATTATGGGTACTCTGATGGGTTTTCTAAGTCACTGTTTAAGTCACTATTCCTAGACCGCACAGCCCTGGCGTCATGAGGGTGAGCATATTCTGCTGCTCAGAAATGCTGACGCTATCAGCACCTGTCTGCCACTTCGGAGGAGATACGAGCGCCTGATCTACACATTAGGCTAAGCGTCTCGCACAAACGCTGGCGCCTACCGCGTGGCAGTAAGACTATAGAGGTTATTCCGATCCAGTAGACTGAATGCGTGGCGCCACCGCCACCGTCTGGTGGGCGAGGAGGAACAGACAGAGAGACAAAGCATGCGTAAGTAGAAAAAAAACAGCGTCGCATCGAACAGGAGCCAAGGTGTGGAGGGCGAGGGAAAAGCTTGTTTCCGGCCCACATCTGGCGCAGGCAGTACGTTATCATATGTCGAAAACGATGACGCACAGAACGTGTGAGCTGTGGGCGTCGGGTAGCCGGACGTCTGGCTTCTTTCCATGCCGACGCGATTCGCCGACTTCGCTCTGGTGTTCCTGAGCAGTCCGTCCCTTCCTGGCGGTGGCCGCAGTCTGTCGCTTCTCCTGTCGCCGTCTTCGCTCGCACGCTGCCATGCCCGACTCTGGAGGAGAGGACGTGCGCCGAGTGACGGTCTCCGTGCCCGGCGTCAACTGGCGGCCGACCCGCTTCGCCGAGAGCGAGCTGCAGCGCCACGCCTGCAGCCTGTGCCGCCTTGTGCCCCAGAGCACCCTGCTGCTGCCATGTTCTCATGCGCTGTGCGACTCATGCCACGCGGGCAGCATCCAGGACGGCGCTGGGGCGTGTCCTTTGGACTGGGAGCCCTTCGACGAAGCCGACTGCCAGAGGGTGATGTTGCACGCCAGGAAGGCGAACACCCTCAAGGTGAGTACGTGGTGCTGAACTGCCTGCCGCTCATGCACGCACGCGTGGCCTTCGATCGGCATACTTTTATCGAACTTAACTATGCTTACGAAACGGTAAAAGTACTTCATAATTTCCACCACGCATACAACAGACGCAAGGTAACGGGTAAAATTTAGGCGTGTGTGAGTACTTGGAAATTGGAATAAGGAATCAAAAATCCTCCAATTCTATTATACCTAAGCATCAAATACTGTATGGTCAAAATTATTAGTAGCAAATCGAATGTTCTCGTATTTTCCAATGCTGATCGAATAGGTGGCGTGAATTTCGAATAAGACCTGATATATTTTTCTCCAATTACTATTCCAAAGTTCGGTGGACACTGCATAACGTGACCGCCCATTCTTGCAGTTTTCGTGATGGAATCGTGCATATAGTCTGCGCGCGTGTAAAATATGCTATGTGCAAGAATTAATTTTGAGCACTAGCGTTCCCTGAATTACAAATTGCATCTAACGCCAAACTAAACGCGATGTCAATATGCGACGGCATGCAAGAGGTTAGGGTCTTATTTTTGAAACGTTTTTGAGAGTTGACTTGGAGGCGGTGGTTGGTTGCGCTGTTGTCGTCGGCAGCAACTTGCCACCAAACGAAGCAGCTGCAACCTAAAAGCGTAGCCATAGAAGCCCCGGCCGTTTGCAAACGGCGATCGAGGGCACTCCAGTACCGTAATGAAATTGCAAAACGATATTTATTTTTAAAAATATTTCCACTCGGCACGGTTTAGCCCACATTGATGAGCAGCGCAGCATTCGAGACGACTAAAGCTCTACGCTTTGCCCCGTTTCATCGGGAAGCGCGTTTCTAGTTTAACGCCATCACTGGGTGTTATTTAAATCGTTGCCACACTGTCAATCAGGTGATAGAGAAATGCGCACAGTATAACCAACCCCTATATATATAGCGTTCATTGGTTACGAGAAAGCATTTGACTGAGTGGAAACTTCAGCAGTTATGCAGGCATTTCGAAATCCGCGTGTAGAAGAGCCTCATGTGAAAATACTGGAAGATATCTGTTACAGCTGGAGAGCTACCTTAGCCCTGCACAAGATAAGCAAGAAAATTCTAATTAGAGATGGGCGTCAAGCAGGTGGACACGATCTCGCATATGGTATTCACCACCTGCTTACAGGAGGTATTCCGTGGCCTGAATTGGGAGCACTTGGGGATAAATGTTAATGGAGAATACCTAAATAATCTGCGATTCGCTTATGACATTGCCTTGCTCAGTCACTCAGGAGATATACTGCGATGTGTGATCAATGAGTTACGCAGGCATAGCACAACGGTTGGTCTAAAAATTCACATGTACAAAACCAAAGTAATGTGCAACAGCCTAGCGAAGGAACAGCAGTTAACAAATGCTAGCGAGGTGCTGCAAGTTGTAAACGAATACGTCTGCTTAGGGCAGGTAGCGACCTCTGACCCGGATCATGAGAGAGAAATAATTAGAAAGATAAGAATGGGGTGGAGCGTATATGACAGGTCCTCTCAGATCATGGGTAGCAATTAACTGATATCCCTCAAGAAAACAGTATACAACAGCTGTATCTAACCAAAACTCAGCTAATGGGCAGAAACGTGTACGCTCATGAAAAGGTTCAGCTTACGTTAAGGACAACGCAGCGAGTTATGAAAGGAAAAATCATAGGTGTAACGTTAAGACACCGCAGGAAGGAGGAGAGGGTGAGAGAATAAACCCGTGTTCATGACGTCCTGGTAGAAATGAAGAGGAAGAAATGGGCTCGGGCAGGACATATGTAATGCGAAGGCAAAATACCATGTTGTGAGGCAAACAACAGCAGCAAGATAACCACTGGTTCTTAACAATAACAGTGTGGATTCCGCCAGAAGGCAAGCACATCAGGGGGAGGCAGAATGTTAGGTGGGCGTATGAGATTAAGAAGCTTGCGGGGATACGGCGGCTGCTGCTGGCAAAGGACAGAGTTAATTGGAGAGGCATGGGAGAAGCCTTTTTTCTGCGGTGGGCGCAGTAAGGCTGATGACGACGAAGACGACGACGGCCACTGCGAAGGAAATGACCTGCTCTTTTTTTTACAGGCCTTGTTCGAACCAAATAAATAGGAAACACTGGGATCACCTCTGTCGAGCTTTTTTGGTCTGGTGTGGCGTGGTTCCTTAAATGACTGTGCAAATGCTGAATATTTCGCGCGGTCTTCGTTCTCACGAGTGCTCGATATGCTTTTATTTCTTGTTGTTCTTGTTGTTTTCTCCCTTTGCCGTGCTTCACCATGCGGTGTTGCGCAACATTGGCATTATAGCGACGAACATTTCATGCGGCCAATAATTGAAAGCGCGATGATTATACTCCTGCATGCCGTAACGCCGCTTCTATGGATATATGCATGCATCCGCCTGCTGTGTGTTACGTACGTATCGACAGCAGTGTTTTACGTTTTATTTTGCCATGGTTTGTTGTCTTCCGGCAGATTGTGCGTGAGGCTGGTTAACGATTCGAGGCTGATCCTAGGGCGTTTTCGCAGTTGCCAATCATCCCTGCAAACAAGAATAGTCGTTTATTGTTTCCTCGGCGCTCTGAAGGCTTAATTATCTAAGCAGGGGAGCGACGCATATTGTTTTGGCCGCTCGGTGACATGAAGCCCATTCAGCGTGTGCAATGCACGGTGCGGAGCCATAGCCATTAGTCTACATCGACAAACTTCTAACTACAGTGCGCAAACATATGCACCCGAGTCCTGTGTTGCTTCGAACGTCGCGCTTTGCGGCTTGCTGTGCACGAGAGGACTGGCACCAGTTGTATGTGCTACTGTACTAGCACCTTCAGGTTATGGCTATATAGGTTAAAATAATTTCACGACGAAGACCGGGAGAAACGTGGCACAACAACACACACCAGCGCAGCGTTCTGCACTGCTGTGTGCATTTCTTTGTCCTGTCTTCATAGCGCAGTTATATACCTACAGCCAGTGTGAAGTATGAACACACCAGCCCGGTAGAATGTCCTGCCCTGCGCGTTTCGCCTCCGATGTGAGGCCGGGATGGAAACCGGGCTGATACCGAGCAGTACACGGGCGCCTTGCGTTTCGCCTCCATTGCACAATGACGACAGGACCGCACAATGATAATGATGACGACACACAACCGCACAATGATAATGATGACGACACACAATACCGCAGCGTTCTGCGTAGCCGCAGCGGCCGGGATTGAACCCGGGTTTCCAGGCTCAGTAGTCGAGCGCTTAGTCCGCAGCATGGAATAAGATAGACAGGAGCGCCGACCCCGCTGATTAGAGCCGCTCAGTTTTGCTACATCGGAGAGGGCTTGTTGGCGCGTCTGATCGATGGCGTTCCGATTTGGCATTGGTTTTGACAGCCGCGCGGTTCCAACGCATGTTTCAGTGCTCTTCCGATTACGCGTGGTGACGGATACCGGACAGACTGAAGACTGCGAGAGCGCCTTGACTACGTCCAATAGATGGCTTCTTTGCTTTAATATTTTGAGAATTTTGACTTAGGCTAGTTTAATTTGGGCTAGTTTTTAGACCTAGGCTAGTTAGGGTGAAGTGCAGGCGAAAAAGAAGGTCAATGAGCTAACGTCCGGGTTTATTTCTGGCCGGCAGCTATAGATTTTTAGCAATAATTTGTGAGTTCGCCAGTTTAGAAGGGTAGGTATTCGTTTTCGAGGTGATTGGCTTTTGTGGTAGGCAGAATTTTATTTGACACGTGCTTGCAAGTGTTCTTTTTTTAGCTTGTAGATATGCTACTAATTTGTGGTAGCAATAATCGAGTGCTGCTATGATGGTCAAGCAACTGAAGGTTTCATGCAAGGAGTGTGAGGCGTCGCTGAATTTGAAGGAAACGTGGTTCGAATCTGTAGAGGAGGCCTAAGACGCCGATTTTATGTGCAAATGTTGCGTATTAAGTGCACGCCTCGATCGGCCTGACCAAGCGAACACCAACCTAGCGTTACGTATCGATTCTCTAGAAAGAGAGCTACAGGTAGACAGGGCAGAGAAGCGCAAACTCCATCAACAGCTTAGTCCATTGCTGGATGCAAAAATGGGTGACACCGCCATGCGAGGTCACATTGTCGGACATTCCAGCGTAAGCAAAGTGGATGGAGCCTGCGCTGGCATGGACAGCAATAGGAAAATAAGTCGGGCAGGTTCAGACAGGAACAGCTACTCACATGTGGCAGCTAGGAAGTCTGGAGGCGATGGAAAGAAGGAGAACAAGTTAACCCTAAGGAATGAGGTCACAGTTACTGATGATATATGCAGCAAAATCCGGAAGTTAGGAGGCAGGGAGAGAGTAGCATAGTGCTTATCGCTTGTGATTCAAACATGAGGAGGTGCAAAAGAGTTATAATGAAGCGTGTAAAGGGTGACAGGCGGGTAGCAGTCGGGGTATTCTCCGGGAGCACAATGAGCGCAGTAATGAGAGAGACAAAAACCGAACTTTCTGAGAATGGTGCAGAGCGCAGTTTGGTGGTGTTAGCGGCGGGGTTAAATGATGCCCTTCATGGTGACGCCGCACAAGTAGTGGAAAGATTAGCGGAGGAAGTTCACAATATAAGGGCGATAGCACATGAAGTCCAGATTGTAGCGTGCACTGTGCGGGAGGTGCAAGGACGGAACGAAGAAATTGCCATGGACGTTGTAGCTGTTAGTAGAGAGAAAAAGAAGTTTGTCAAGAAGACAGGCTTCAAAGAAAGGGAAGTGCATAGAGCAGGCTTCTGCAGAGGCTTTAGACAAGATGGCATGCATTTTAGTTGAAAATTAGGAACAGAGATAGGCTGGCGCCTGGAAGGCAGGGCAGCAGCTTTTTTAAGGGGTCCACGGCGGCTCAGGACGTAGGAGTAGGTGGAAGCGAAGTAGAGAGTGTAAGAGTGGCAGCTCAGCCCAACAAAATAGAAACTAGGAGGTTCAGGAAGAAAACTGGTAAAGATAAATTTAACTTCACGATCGGTTACATAAACATGCAGGGGGGTAGAAAGAGAGCGAAATGGTTTGAAATAGAACAGCAGTTAAAGAAGGACGAAGTGGGTGTGTACGCGTTATGCGAGACAAATCTCAGAGATCTAGAAGACCCACCAATTATTGATGGCGACATCTGGGAAGGAAGCAACAGAACAACAACGGAGAAGAAGGGAGGAGGGGTATGTATGCTGATAGATAAAAATCAAATTTGCAAAGAATAAAGTCAACATGCAAAGGACATGTCTGTGTATCAGGTACAATTACCGGTAAAAGGACATGACTCGGGGTAATTTGTTCAGGGACAGGGGAAAACTGCAGGCAAGGAAACGGGGATATAAAGTGTCTCAGTGACGATATTGTTACGGGGACGTTACGGCGGTAAGTCTATATTGGCGGCTGCTCTGAGATGGCCAGCACTCAGCTCAGAACCGAGCGCCCAGCTACCAACTGTCAACGTCGTCGTCGTTCAGTGCACCGCCACTTCTTCGTTCATGATTCGTCCACTTGTAACACTATCCCCCTCGGCTGAAGGCAACGTCCCGGTGCGTGTTAGGCGTGCGATGTCATTGGTGGGTGATAGGGCTTGAGGCGAGCTACATGAACGACTTCGGACTTCAGTGGAGCGGTTAGAAAGTCTAGACCAAGGATCACATTGTGAGGGCAGTGTTCGAGGACGGTGAACAAAACTGGGATGTGACGATCGGCAAGAGTGACGCGGGCAGTGCACAGGCCAGTGACGGCAGCAGTGCTGCCATCGGCAACGCGAACGGTGGGCGAAGCGGCAGGGGTCTGAACTTTTTTGAGGCGACGGCAAAAGGATGAGCTAAGAACCGAGACTTGGGCACCAGTGTCAATGAGTGCAGAAACAGGAACACCGTCCACAAAAACGTCGAGCAGATTACAGGGCGAAGGCTGGGTCAGTAGAGGATTTTCAGGTCGGGGCACCAATGCAGCATCACCTCCGGGAGCTGCACTGGCTAGTTTCCCGCGAAGCGGCCTGCAGAGGACGGTGAGTAACTGCGGTGCGGAAGAGGTGAGCGGGAACGGTGGGCTGTCGGGGAGGGAGAGCGGCTGGTTCTACGAGGAGGCGGTGTGGACTCGGCGCTGGGTGGGTCATTCCGAGGCGTGAAGCGACGGGGTCCATAGTCATAACGGCGGTCGACGTAGGGCAAAGGTCGGGGAGGTGCGGACCAACGGCTGCGGCAGTGGCGGGAGATGTGGCCTACGCGCGAGCACGTAAAGCAGATCGGCCGGTCGTCAGGGGTACGCCACTCATCCGGATTGCGATACCTTGTGTAACTTGGGACGAAGGTGTTGCGGGCCGCAGCAGTAGCGACCACGGGAGAGATGGGGCTCGCACTCCGAGGTTCGACGGGTCGATGGCTGGAGGGCATGCCCAAGTTGGCGGCCTCCTGGCGGACGACAGCTTGAATAAGGGATATTGTGTCCAGGGTGTTGTCCGACAAGGGCGCGTTGGGCGTAACAGGAGCCAGCGCCTCCAGTTCACGGCGCACGATGCGAGTCACGTTGTCGGGGTTGGAAGGCTGCCTTAGTGTCGGCAGATCCTCGCACGTGGAACTGGCAGCTGTGTTAGGCAGGCGGTCGAAGCGGTGTGCAATGCGCCGGTGCTTGGCCTGCTCGAAGCGTCGACACACCTGCAGAACGGAGTCAACCGTAGAGCAGTCCCGGCATAGAAGAAGGTGGAAGGCATCGTCGGCAATGCCTTTAAGAATGTGGCCTACCTTATCGTCTTCGGTCATGTTGGGATCGACCTTTCGGCACAGTGCCAAGACGTCTTGAATGTATGTAATATATGATTCAGTGGCCGTTTGGGCGCGAGCTGCAAGTTCTTTTTTGGCAGCAAGCTGACGGCCAACTGGTTTCCCATACAGGCCACGGAGCTTTTGCTTGCAGGCATCCCACGTGGCAATCTCTTCTTCGTGGGTTTCGAACCAGACGCGTGCGGTGCCGGCGAGATAAAATATTACATTGGCCAGCATCAGCGTGGCGTCCCACCTGTTGTGCTGGCTAACACGTTCATAAAGCGAGAGCCAGTCCTCGACGTCCACGCCATCTGTACCGCAGAATGTGCCCGGGTCGCGAGGGTGGGCTACGACGACAGTTGGCGTGGCAGGCGCAGACGGAGGGGCCGGGTCGGTAGTCATCTCGCCGGTTCGGCCCGTCGTCTTGTCGGCTCGTCGGGTCGTCGGCATGTCGGCTCAAACCCGCGACCTCCACCAAAAGATGTTACGGGGATGTTACGGCGGTAAGTCTATATTGGCGGCTGCTCTGAGATGGCCAGCACTCAGCTCAGAACCGAGCGCCCAGCTACCAACTGTCAACGTCGTCGTCGTTCAGCGCACCGCCACTTCTTCGTTCATGATTCGTCCACTTGTAACAATATAAAGCAGTTTGGAGAAGGCGGCGATAATATTCTGCTGAATGGTCACATCGAGGATCTCGATGGACACACAGATTGTAACAGGAAGTTAGTGCTAGACTTCTGTGAGCCACACAACCTAGTTATTGTAAATAGAGGAACTAAATATCGTGGACAAATCAAGGGAAAACCCCGTAACAGGCAGACCATTGACTACTGCTTAAAGTCGGAGGACATCTATAGCAAGCTCGCAATATTAGAAATAGACGAAGAGGCGACGTACAGCTCGGGTAAGTGATCATAAGCGTATTAGTCTGCAGTTGGGAGACCTGATCAAAAGAGATATGCTGAGAAGTGAAAAAGAGAACGCAAAATTAAAGGACGAACAAATAACAGCCGGCATAGAGGCAGCAATAGAGAAACGCCCTATGAACAAGCTGAATTGCAATCAGTTCGAACTACTCGTTAGTACAAAAATCAAACAAATAATAGGAATAAAGCACTGCAGAGAAAATAGAAAGCCACGAAGCTGGTGGAACAAGGAAATTAGAGAGACCACCGAACAAAGGCGGTTGGCTTGAAGGAACTAAGAAAAGCAAAGAGGGCACAGTTATCTGAAAAAAAAGGGGGCTGAACATGGGAATCATCGAAAAAAAAACAGCAAGCGCAGGTCCTCGTCCGGGTTAAAATAAAGCTCTCTTCGATCGTTGGCTGGCTGAAGTTCGCGATGCAATTAATGGGGGGCCAAGAAAATTCTGGAGCCATATAAGCCGGCTGGGTAAATCGAGTCACTCACAGCTGGGTGAATCAAATCGCAGAAAGCAGGAACAGATTCAAGATGCCGAGGGAAATTGTTTTCAACTAGTTCATTGCTGTGGAGGCAATGGAGACTGTCTAGGTTTCAGTTTCAGCCCAACTATGTCAGGTGAGATGATTTTCAACGACATAATTGATCATGTGCTTCCAATATAAGGCCATGAAATACCCAGAGTGGTCGAGTACAAATATCTCGGGGTATGAGTAAGCGAAGGGCAGAGGTACACGGAAAAGCACGAAGAGTCTCTTATGGCAAAATGGCGAAGAGATGCCTGGATAACAAAACAAATAGCATTATGGGGGTAAAACAAATATGAAGTACTGAGAGGTATTTGGAAAGGAATAATGGTGCCGGGGGTGACATTCTGGAGTACCGTCCTGTGCTTCAGAGCAGAAGTTCAGTCGTGATTAGAAGGAAATCAGAGAGCTGTTGGAAGATTAGCACTAGGTTCCCACGGTAAAACTACAAACGAGGCAGTACAAGGGGAGATTGGCTGGGAAACTTTCAAAGCACGGGAAGCTCAGAGTCAAATACTATATGAGAAACGCCTAAGAAAATCGGGCGATAATAGGCGATCAGCTGAGGTATTTAAATACCTACACAGAAAGAGCGTTTACTCACACTGCCGGAAAAGAACAAGAAAACAATCCAGTAAATATGCTGGACACGAAAACGGAGAAAGAGCATTAAACGACAGATAAAAAAAAACCGAAGGTAAAATTGGAATAATTCATTGAAAAAGAATCATAGCGTAGAACTATATCGATACTGGGAAATACAGGTCAGAAAATAATCATTTTAGGATAACTTAATAGGCAGTGTCGGACTCTTTGAAGCTAGGTCAGGGTGTCTTAGAACGCGCCGCTAGAAAAAGAAGTTTAATCAAGAAAATGACACATGTGCTGTGTGCGGTAAATCTGTAAAACAATAGAAAACATCATACTAAAATGTGTTGGTGTCCATCGCGATGTCGATGCAGGTACAGTCACTCTTTGTGAGGCCCTAGAATTTAGAGATAACAATGTCCATGTAAATAAATCGGCGGCAGAAATTAGCAAAAGGCGAATGGAAGATAGGTGGCGCAAAGGCAGAAAGGTGACATAAGGTTAGAAGTGTAGGAAGACGTATCTAAAGAAAATGGCGGATTTTAATAACCTACAACACAGTTCAACAAAAATAAAGAAAAAAAGCCGAGCATGTTGGCAACTGTCAGCACCCCGTTTCAAAGGGTAAACCCCACTTTCCATTCATCCATCGGCACTGGTACAGCCAGCGCCTCCTCTACATTTACAATGCCTGCCGAGTACGTCCGACCTGAGCGCCCAGGGCCCTCTCCTACTCTCCCCCGTCGGCTGGCCTTCGCACCTGCTTGATGTCTGTGGGCGAGAGTGCCATCTCAGTGGCTTCTGAGGACGAAAGAGGATGAAGCGAAATTTTGAATCGTTCTCTCTTTCTTCGTGAGGCGGCGCACTGCATCTCCCGCGGTCGTCAGGCTGCCCGTCAGATTTGGACGCGTCTTAGAGCGCGCAGTTCGTGGCGCTGCTCATCGTGGAACTGCAGCCGTTGGTTTGAAAAGCCTCCATAGGCAGTGCGGTGTACCAGCTTTGGCATTGCAACAAAAGGCTGTGGCGTCTTCTTCGAATCTTGTTTGCCTTTTAGCTACAGTGCTGCGGAAGCATTCCCGAGGAGGCACTGAAACTTCTTGGAGGAAATATGAAATCAGAGGGTAAAGTAGTTAGTAATAAGTATTGCTATATTTATATGCGATTCAACCATGATCAGTAAGGAGAATAGGAGAATAAAATAAAGGAGGAGGGGTAAATCTTCTTTAGAAGGCACATTCCGAAACTACCAGTTAACAATATTTTTGAAGTTGCAGCTCTTCTTTTTGCAGAATTTTCCGTCATCGTTTCGACAACAAAATAAAGATTCTGCCCGTGGCTGACTGCCGCTAAGATTGTTTTAAGAAGCGAGAAGTGAACTTCATTCGCAAATCCACTGCGCAGCAGCTGATGCCAAAGGATTTCCGACGTTTAGCCTGGTCCTCACTACAAGCGGGCGCTAATAAAACGATGCTAAACGGAAAAAATCTCTTGAAGGAAACGAGGCAGATAAAAGTGATATCGAGTCCGCTTCAGCGCATGTTCACACCCCAAGGAAGCGTCTCTTTACAGGCGTTGTCCGTCGGCAATGCAGGAGAGGGCAATCAAACACATGTTAGCGTTCAGGCTGGCATCTCCAGACGGGTGTTAGGTGCGTTTTGTTTCGTTCGCTGTTGTGATCCTCTCTCGCACGTGATGCATTGTACTCCTCGCGCGTACTAAGGGGGTCGCGCTATAATGCATATTTCTTATGACTGTAAATATGTGGAAATACAAGCAAGGAGACTCATATTCTACAAATGCAAGTGGCTATAAATACAGAGAGTTGTAAGGTATCTAGTAGCAGATACATGCAAAGTATTGTATATGATATTACTGTCAGTAGTTGTAAATATATGTAATTTATTGCACGTAAACGTCCCCTTCTTTTCTACGGTCTGTGCAGCGAAGTCCCTCAGCTCCCATTAAATGAGCTTAAAATTTCCCACAGTTCACACAAAACTGAAAGCAGCAGCCGTACAGAATATAATTGTGGGATGTAATTTCGGCCGAAGGACGAATCCCAACATAAAAACGAAACAAGGGTTTATTCGACTGCCGATGGCAGCGGACGAGCATACCGACGCTACCCTCGTCTCGGTAGCAGAAGGTAGACTAGCGCTCTTCCCAGCCGGGCAGCCTGTTTTTGTAGCCGCCGTCGGTGACACATGCCTCGGGTGACGCAGCGGTGGCGCTGGGTTGAATCGGGAACGTGGTTCAGCGTGTGGCCGTGTTACGCTGGGCCGCATGATAACAGGGTAAAGGCTTCGCGCAAATGTGCGCAGAGTGTGTCGCCACATCATCAAGGGGCACGTAAGGCCTGCTTCGGGCTGCTGACATGTCGCAGTAGATAGTCGTTGTCGATCCAGGTATGGGGACTTGTTGCAGCTGTGGTGAGGATCCGCCCTTAAGAAGTTCTTGCAGTTCGACGTCCGTAGTATGAGCTTCGGCGAGGACGTCAGCTGTTATCTGCAAAGAGCTGATAGCTGCCACTCGTGAAAGCGCGTCGGCGACCACGTTGTCCTTCCCGCTGACATGTTGTATGTCGGTGGTAAACTGGGCGATAATCGAGGGCTGGTTCTGCTGGACTGGCAGGAGTTTGTCACGACGTTGAGAGAAGGCGTAAGTCAAAGGTTTATAGTCGATGTAGATAGTGCAGTGCTGTGCTTCGAGAATGTGGCGAAAGTGTTGAACTGCTTCGTATATTGCCAGAAGTTCTCTGTAGTAAGCTGGTGAACTCGATGGGGCGGGGTCGTGGTTTCGTTGGTGGGACTGGCTGTCGTTTTCCGAGCTGAGAGCAGCTTCTTGGAGAAGAACGCCAAGAGATGCCAGGTGTCTACGCGTTGCATAAGGGTGACGCTGACAGCAAAGTTAGAGGCATCCTTGAAGAGCACCAAGGGAGTGTCTGCCACGGGATGGGGGAGAACTGTGGTGTTGAAGAGAGCAGCTTTGCATTCTTCGAAAAGTTGCGTTAACGCCGGTGTCCTCGTGACGGGTTGGCTTCCTCGTAGTCCGGCCAAGGCAACATGGAGGGAAACCTGGTAGTCGGCTGCGTGTGGCAAGAAACGCCTGTAAAAGTTCAGCATGCCGAGGAAACGGCGAAGGTCTCTTGAGGTGGTGGGTTGGGGGTAATTTTGCAGGTCTGAGATGCGCTTAGGCAAAGGTAGAGGACCCTCTGATGAAACTTCATGGCCGAGGAATTTGACGACTGAAACGCCGAGCGTGCTCTTTCGGACATTGACGAGTAGGCCGTGGTCATCGAGGCATTAGAAAAGTAGACGAAGAAGCGTGTGGTGTTCGTCGGTGTTAAGGGAAAAGACCAATATGTTGTCAAGAAAGACGAAGCAGAAGTCGAGGCCGTGGACGACTTTGTCGATGAAGCGTTGAAGGGTGTGTCCAGCGTTCCTCAGGCCAAAGCTCATGAAGGGAAACTCGAACAAGTCGGAAGGGGTAATGATCGCAGTTTTCGGGACGTCGTCCGGATTGACGGTTATCTGCGTGTAGGCCATCACCAAGTCTAGCACGGAGAAAACGTGGCAGCCATAAGTGCGATGGACGAAGTCCTCTAAGTTGTGAACGGGGTACCTCTCCGGAATGGTGCGGGCATTGAGTGCAGGGTAGTCCCCACAGAGCCGCCAGCCTTCGGTCTTCTTCGGGACAAGGCGAAGGGCCGAGGCACATGTGCCGTAGGAGCGACGGGCGATTCCCTCACGGAGCATAGCTTCGAACTCTGCTTCGTCTATGCGCATGCGGTCCGCGGCAGGGCGAAGGGCGCGGCTGAAAACCGGGGGCCTGGGGTGGCCCGGATGTAGTGCACCGTGGTGTGCTGCACATCACGTGGCAGCCCGCTAGGGCGCGTCAAACCGCGAAATTTGCCAAGCGAAGGTTATCTGATTGGTGGCTAAAATCAAGAGAAGAGTAAAATTTCATGTCATGGCTAGAATGCTTGAGCCACCGCCCGATTTCAAGGGTTCAGCCGTATCCATCCATCCATCCGGCGAGGATTGCGTGCTACGGTGAACGATTTTCAACACTGGGTACTTTGATCCTCGGCGTTCAGTCATTCGCTGTCCTGGCGAAGAATGTCCCGTCGTCGCGCCGATGAGGCGGTCGTGGCGGCAGTCCGGAAATATGTTGTTTTGCGCCAGAAAGTCTGAGCCGATGATTGGCTTGCTGACGTTGGCGATGACAATATTCCAGTGAAGGCCACGGCGTCGGATTTTAAACTGGACGTGCAGACGGAGTGAGATGAAGTCTTGATTGTGGACTGGTTTGCCGCGCTTAGCTCAAAAAACGTAGGACGGGCACCTTGAAGGTGGGCTCGTGGATAGAAGCAGATGTCGGAACCGTTGTCGACAAGGATCCGCTGCTTTGTAATTTGGTTGGTTACGAAGATGCGACGGCCTCCAGGTGGGCAACTCGCTGCCGTGTCTACGAGCTGCCGTTGCCGTTTCCCTTATGTCCAGCGGAGCAGGATGGTCGACGTTGTCGTGCTCTGTCCCCGAAGTGTCGATGGTAGTAGCACCGGTCGTCGTCACCGGGCTTCTGCGACGGGGCGGTGCTGCTGTCACGGGTTTGCGGGTGGTGCGTCGGCAAGTGTTGATCCTGGCGTCGTTGAATGGAGCTGAACTGTCGATTGATATCGTCGATACGGCGCGCAAGCTCTCTCGTGTTCAGCGGTGCAGCGACAGCTTGAACGTCGGGCGACAATGGTGGCAAAGAGACCTCGATGACACGATCAGCTATGCCGGCAAGTTGGTCGAGAGGTAGCGTAAGCTGAGCCTGCAGAATTTCCTGGACGTGCGGTTGAAGACGTTGAAGCCAAAGTGCTCGCAGAAAGGAATCCTGGACTTGCATGTTTTTCGCGAGAGCACGCATGTGGCGGAGGAGCTGCGAAGGCTCGCGCTCGGCAAGTTCTGCAGAGTGTAGGTCTCGCACCTTCTGGTCTTCCGACAGTGACGAGCGGCGGATGAGTTCAATCTTGAGGCGTTCGTAGAGGTTGGAAATTGGTGGGTTGGCAAGAATATCCCGGACCTCGTTGGCGTAGCGGGAATCGCGGTGGGCGACGACATAATCGTAGCGGGTTCGGTCTTGCGTGATGTGCGTGAGGAAGAACTGGGCCTCGACTTGGTAAAACCATACTTCGGGCGAGTCGGCCCAAAACGGTGGAAGTTTCGCAGCGACACGTCAGACGTCGTGTGGAGCAGCGTGCGGGATGCCGTCTGCCGGGGTTCTGGCGTCCTCGGCGAAATCGGCAGGATGCTGCTGGACGGAAGCATTAGGTTGGCCGTGACGTACTTTCTGAAGCTGCTGGTCTAGCTTCTCTATGGCGATGCGTTCTTGTCTGTTGTCCGGGTCATCAGATGTGGGATGTCATTTCGGCCAAAGGATGAATCCCAACATAAAAACGTATTAACTCTTTATTCGATTGCCGATGGCAGCGGACGAGCATACCGACGCTACCCTCGTCTCGGTCGCAGAAGGTAGACTAGCGCTCTTCCCAGTCGGGCAGCCTGTTTTTGTAGCCGCCGTCGGTGACACATGCCTCGGGTGACGCAGCGGTGGCGCTGGGTTTTATCGGGAACGTGGTCCAGCGTGTTGCCGTGTTAAGCTGGGCCGGATGATAACAATGTAAAGGCTGCGGCGAAATGTGCTCAGTTTGTTGCCACATAATTATCCAGTACAACGTAACTGCTGCGGCGAGGACACCTCGTTAGCGTCGCGGACCACATCATTTACCCACGCGAAACAATTTTCGTTAACAATTGTGCTATGAAACGAGCGAACGTAACTACTTACAATACTCTATTAGTCTGGCAAGGAACAGCAGTAGACTGCACACGTACCTGAAGCAGAAACTCAGGTATGCCAGCCGCCATCCTCAAGGTATAGGTGGAGGGAACGCCTCAGCCTGCCTCTGCAAACGGCGAGCTAAGCTGCCGCTCCAGCCCATTGCCGAATTTGTCGTTGGAAAAAGCGCCGCGCGCGGAAGAAGTGGAAGCTACAAAAGAAGGGACAGGAAGCAAGAATATGACAGGTGTGTGGTGTAGGAGCAGGACAAATCTATCACCAGAATGCCAGCGCAGCGCGACCATACGCAAGCATGATGCGAGCAGTCCTAACATCAGGGTAGCACCGCCGCGCGGCAACTGATATGAGGCGTACCGAAGGCTTCCACTGGGAATCGGGCAATGCGGCTGGCATTGTAAAAATAGACGAGGCACTGCTGCAGCACTCCCGCCGCTCTTATCCTGTGGAGGTGCCATGATGCGTAGTGCGGGCTTTCCTTTCTCTTATTTTGAAAAAACGCGCATGCGTCGTGGCATGCATTGCAGTTGTCTGCTTTGTTGCGTTGCCGCCCATGCACAGGCACCGCCGCCTTGTTTCTCCTCTGCCTCTGCATGCTTCACAGAGCTCACCCGCCTCATTGCGCTGGCTCTTATATGCACGCTGTCCCCACACAGACGTGCTTCTCGTCTCTTCTCTTGCGTTCCGTGAATGGCCTTGCAGTAAGTATTAGTACTGCAACAGGGAGAGGGTAAGGTATGTCGGTAACTGTCCGGCATTTGCAGATGAGCTAAAAGGAAGAATGTAATGTAGGGCTTTGAATTAATTTCGGCCACCTGTAATATCTTAATGGGCTCTGACATGCCATTGTGGGAGGTTTGCGGGTTGTTTTGGTGCTCGCAGAAGATAACCGGTCATCCCATTCCCAAAACCAGCCCATCTCTCATCGGAAAGAAATTGCTACCACTGGCCGAACGAGATTTTCCTGGCCGCGGAGGAGTTATTAGGAATAGCCGCCAGCTGGTATTAGGATTGGCGCCAGCATGTCTCGAGGATTGCCACCAAGACAGAATCTCTCGCCATGTGTCTGCGGTATGCATTTACCGCGCTCGCCCGGTCGTTGTCTCGAGGATTGCCACCAAGACAGAATCTCTCGCCATGTGTCTGCGGTATGCATTTACCGCGCTCGCCCGGTCGTTACTGCGTGGAACAAGCGGGAGCAGGGTTCTGCGAAAATCCATTTAAGGAGTAGCTGTCCCGGGCCGCGAAGTTGTTCGGGCTGTCTTCCGATTTTCCCCGACGTCTCCACCGACCCGACTACTCCTGACCTCACGGGCACAGCACCAGCGTGGGAACAGATCGCCACAGTGGCTTGTCTGCAGGCTTCGCCGGCCATGCCTAATGGCAGAACCACTGGGGATTATCTCCCGACGGGGCTGCGCCTCGGTTTCTTCGAAGTTCACCGACCGGCGGAGAGGGGGCAGACCACCTGACGTCGCCTGCCAGCCTGACGGGGTCCTGGGTGCACACCCCTCTCGCTCGGGCTCAACTTATGCCAGGGGCGTGTTCATGTGTGCGAAGGTGTCTGTTTTTGTGTGATAGCGCAAGTTTTGTCCACACCCACCACGGCGAGGGCGTCCCCTACCTGGGGAATCTAGGGAAGACGCAGTGTATAAAACTGGACTGCAGATGCAGTTGAAGCAGCTCACTTCAGAGCTTAAAAGATTGTAAGTATGTGAAATAAACCAAGTCTTCTTCCTCCACTAACGAATCCTTCACTCAGTGGCACTCCTGTCCTGGACGGAGCGGGCGTCATCTTGACCGAGATTGTGTCGAGAAGCGACCCCGATCCCCACCTTCAGCAGGGCTTAACGTCCCAAAGCGACTCAAGCTATGAGAGACGCCGTAGTGAAGGGCTCCGGAAATTACGACCACCTGGGGTTCTTTAACGTGCACTGACATCGCACAGTACACTGGCCTCCACAATTTCACCTCCACCGAAATCCGACCCGGCGGCTGGGATCGAACCCGCGTCTTTCGAGCCAGCAACCGAGCGCCATAACCACTCAGCCACAGCGGCGGCTCAAAGATTGGTTTGATCCTGCCTCTTAATTATCTAAATGTAGCCTGGCTAGCGACTTCTTAAACACATGTGTAACATTTGGCTTTCGCAGCTCGTCACTGATCCCACACGCGTTACTGATCACTCGTCTAACATTTTAGATCTCGTATTAACTACTCATCCTGATAACTTTACTCCTATCACCACTGAGCCACCGCGGCGGCCATGTTCACAGGTACACGCAGACAACACGTACCCCAAAACAAGGAGCGAGGTGCACAGGAGAGCTGCCATCATGCGAGATTAGTGGGCAGCTTCCTTCATTGGATATGCGTCTTGCTGAGCTGGTTGCAAGGTACGCAATATAAGTACCAAATGAAACATGTAAAAAGGAACCAAAATGCGAACACAAAAACAAAAATTTATTAGCGCGTGGAAGTGAAATAAAAGCAAGGTTTATTAATACGTCTAAATGACAGTGATCGCGCCTTTATATTTAAATTAGCCGGCGCATGTACTGATCTTCTCACCACAATGGTCGTCTCGTTTTGCTATTTGAAATTAAACTGTCTGGTCGGCGTCTCATTAGTTAGTGACGCTGCATAGGCCGACTAATCAGAAGTGTTACCTCAGAAGAGGCCATGACATGCTCAGCGATAAACACTATTCCACTTCTAAGTCGCCAGGCTACGAGACGACGCGCACAGGCGGCATGAAATTGAAAACAGGTGGTGGAAAGGAAATGGCGCAGTATATGTCACACATCTCGGCGGACACCTGAACCGCGCCGTAAGGAAAGGAATAAAGGAGGGACTGAGGGAAGAAAGAGAGAATGAGGTGCCGTAGTGGAGGGCTCCGGAATAATTGCGACCACCTGGGGATCTTTAACGTGCACTGACATCGCACAGCACGCGGGCGCCTTTGCGTTTCGAGTCCATCAAAAAGGGACATCCCGTAAACGTTGTGCCCGCTGGGCGCCGCAGCATTTCGTTCCGTGGAGATGTTGACAGGTGGCGCTCCGATGAGGCTATTTCTGAAAGGAATATAGGGTAGGATGAAAGCGCGCACAAAGCCACGTCCGCGAGCAAAGGGGAGCGGAGGGAGAGAGTACAGGGCAACGCTGAGCTCCGGAGGCTTTGCTGATCGTTCCTGTAGCAAACTCCCGTCTTCCTAATGCATTGCGGTGCGTCACAGTCTGCTGTCCTGCGTGCGAAAAGCGCATGCGGTTTACTGCGGCGCGCCGTTGCGAACGGCGTCGCAGCATCCGATCGCAGCTCGTTGACGGCGTCATCCTGCTAGATGTCAACGACGGCAAGCGGCAGCCAATGCCGAGAGCGTCAGCGTCATAATGACGTAGGGCACGCTTCTCAGAGCCGGCCTGCCAGCCTGGTGGCCGGCGTCAGAAAAATCCTTTAGTATTGTTTGTTTACGTTAGTAACAAGCTCTTGAATAGGTGAATGTCAAAAATATATCATTTATAAGGACCGTTGGTCAATCCACAGTTGCTGGTAGAAGTGTTAACTGCGATAAGAGCAGATTTCATCCCATAGCCGCTTTGCTATTGCTGCTGCTGCCTCGTGTGGTTCGCCTGGCGTCTGCTGGCTGCGCTGCTGAAGGCTCGCGGAAATTGAGCATACCTTAATTTCAATATTGGACGGGCTCACAGCAAAGGAATGACGAATGCAGCACCTTCATTTGACCACTGCCCAGTTACGACGCACACTCAGCTGCGGCATCGATGCAAAACCAGCTAGGCTTAGAGACGACCAGGGTAGCCGGGGAGTAGTGCAGTTCGTAGCCCGGCATTCCCGCAGACGGCGTCGTTGCCGAAAGCTCCGCTATTGCGCAGGCATGCTGTCGTTTCTCGAATATAGCAGGCAGCCTGTCTGCTATAGTCGGATACAAATTAAGTCGGCAATGAAGCTCCGACCACATTCAAGACTAGCGCACAGAATTCCTCCTCGACAAAAAAATAGTCCGTCACCTAAACAATAAGCTAATCGCAAGAAAAAAGTTATGTGCTCTAGAATTTTCACAGCTGGCTTGTTTAATAAACTCGAACGTTTAAAAGCTGATTTCGTTTACTTTTCTGACTGATTAGCGGAGTAATACAGAACGCCGCAGACCATGACCCAGTGTTAACAACTGCTGTTTTTTTTTTCAAGTTGTATCCTATTATATTAAGGTTAGTTTTCATTTCTTGTGGGAACGTGAAGTACGCCAAACCTACCGGCTGTCCGGCCAGCCTGCATCCTGTCCTGCGGCGTCGTGAAAATGAGCTGAAGATTGTTGGCGACGTAATAATAAGCCTTGGGATACAGAACTGTGAAAAATGCATCATTCTGGAAGATCTTTGACCAATGTCGACTTAGTGGTAGAAGCAAGAAATTAGGTTCCCGCAAATTTCTTGCCACAGCCGCCTCGCAGCTGCCCCTTGCTCGCCGTTGCAATCCGGCTCGCCTGGCGCCCGCTATCACCGCTGCCAACGGCGTCACAGAAATTGGCCATATTTTTATTTCATTGTGAGCTGATGCTGTTGACAGTAAGGCAATGTGAAGATTAAGCCCGATATTATAGCGCAGGCGATGTCTGGCTGGGGCTTCTGTGAAGAACAGGCTGTAGGCCTAGCGACGACCAGGGGCCCAGGCAGCAGCACGGTCGTCGCCCGGCCTGCCTACGGGCGATGCCTTTACCGAAAGCTGGCAACTTGCGCAGGCATGCTTTGTCGCTGCTCAAGTATAGCTGCAGTCTTTCTGATAACATGGCTAATTTTTTTTCTGCTGCGAATTTTAATTATGTCAAGTCAAACAGCGCTCAGGCCTCTCAGGCGTGCTGCAAGGTGGCGAAGTGTGACACCGGCAGTGGGCTGACTTTGGGTAGAGCGGCGCATCGATGCTTGCCGCTCCGTGTGTCCGTGCTTGCGGTTTATGGGGTTTGACGTCCCAAAGCGACTCAGGCTATGAGGGACGCCGTAGTGGAGGGCTATGAAAATTTCGACCACCTCGGGTTCTTTAACGTGCACTGGCAACGCACAGTACACAGGCCTCTAGAATTTCGCTCTCAACAAAATTCAACCGCCGGGGCCGGGATCGAACCCGCTTCTTTCGAGCCAGCAGCCGAGCGCCGTAACTATCTGAGCCACCGCGGCGGCTCTGTCCCTGCTTGCAGTGGGGCGGAAGTTCGCAAGCGGCGACCGGTGCGGCGCGCGGAAAATTTTGTAGCGTAAGCTACACGGGCCGATGTTGAGAAGTTTCGCGTGGCTCCTGGAGAGCCGTGATCCACTTGCGCGAGGAGCAGTGACGTCACACGGCGCACAGCTAGCGCGCCGGAGCCGCCGTCAACGCGCGCGCCTCGCCGGTCAGCTCATCGTCTGGAAACCGCACCATGTGACCAACCACGTGTCTGTCCACGCTGCCATGTGACGAACCACTTAACCAGCCACGGCGCCACGCCGCTGGCAGCTGCTCCTCACCACGTCACAGATCACGTGGCCAACCACATGGTCAACCCGCTGCACACTCACTGAACAAAAGAAAAAACCCTGTGTTGAGGCTGGGAATCGAACCAGGGCCTTTGGCGTTTGAGTTGGAGACACTACCACTCCGAATGTGCGCCTTTCATATATTAACTCTTCCGAACCAGATGTCGCCCCGCTTTCGTTACTTATATCCTGGCGTAACAGAGCTAGGGCATCATCAATTTTTCGCATGTCTTCTGTTGTTTACTCCGTGCTCTCAGGAGCAGACAAAAAGCGCGGCGGTCCACGTTGCCGGGCCGCGCTCACGCCGTTGGCTGTGATAATGGTCGCATGTCACGCCAGTGTGCCATTCTGTGCGCATACCTACTTCCGGTTGTCTGCACGATTCGTGTGTTCACAGCAGTCCTCATTTCAAAAAATTGGCAGTGGTTTAGCTCTGGTTGCACCTGGAGTGACGCGATAGCTACTGCTGGCCGGGTAGAAATTGCTCGGTTTATTCGAGAAGTCCAAGTCCGTTGTCCGGTTGCTACGACGTGTTAGCCGCTGTTCAACGATATGTCAGGACATCCACCGGCTCGCGGAACGCATGCCGCAGCCAGTACGTATTGAGTGGGTACACGGGATCTGCTGACCTATCAATGCCAGGCAGATTTAGCGACGCGCCGTGCGAATACAAACTTATCACCGCCTCGGCTCCTTCATTCGGACAATTTTACCATCCTTTCATCAAAAAGGAACTCGAATTAAACGGAGAGTTGAGCGAGTTGGTACATACTGCTGGGAATAACAGCGCGTAGACGAGGGACAAAGAAGAAGAAGAGGACAGGACGTCTACGCGCTGTTATTCCCAGCAAAAAGGAACTCCTCCGGTGCCGCACACGTGCTCTCATCCCTCCGTGTGCGGTAACTCTCCCCCGCAGTCTTACCCGTGCAGAGGAGGTTGCGCTTAGGAGGATCCGGGTCGGGGTTTCCCTCACACCAGCCGTCACTCGGAAGTGGCCTCAGTACCTAGATTTGTTTCATCGGCCAGGGTGTCCGATATGCAAACACGAGTACATTGAACCCGACATACATCACTTACTGTGCGACTGCCCACCTCTCAAGCCTACAAAGATCCGGCACCTGATGATAAAAGGTCTTTCACTAAGCAACCCTGCTTCATACATTGCCTGGACGCAGGGACCGTACCATCGTACACTACTGGACTTCATAAAATCAGCTAACCTTTTTCCATTCATTTAATCTCTACTACATCATTCATCACACCTTCACCCATCATTAATGCCCTGGGGCAATGAATTTCGCTTTAAAAAAATTCAAAGTCAGTCTTTCGCCGCTCCGTTTTGCTGGGCGCTCCTTCATCTTCGTCCCACTTGACACGTCGCATGCGCACAGCTGTTGAAGCTCGGTTTCGCCAGTGCACTGCGCCGCAAGCAGCAGCAGCTGCACCGCACCATGTGACCAACCACGTGACAGTGTGGCGGCGCAGCCACGGAGTAGCGCTGCAGCTTCAAGCCAGTTTCACATGCAAGCGAACCGCTCGCGAATTCCGCCGCCGCGGCGAATACACCTCTCGAGCGACGGTGGAAGCTCCAGCGGCTGGAGAGGCGAGGTCGGGCAAGTTGGAAATTTTCGCGGCGGCGACGCGGCAGCACCGCATCTCAACCAATGACGGTCCGGCGTTGCCACGCGAGTTTGTATGCCGCACGTACGAACTTTTGTTTAAAAAAGGAATTGTACAAAATGCTGTTTAATGCTTAAAACGCAAGAATTATATTGATTTAAATAAACTGAAAAAAATGACAAAATAATGCTGATATTACGCTTTTTTTGTTTGCAGGCCACCAAAACCGGTTGCAAGCGCATATCTTTTGCCAGCAACAATGGATTTCGCAGCGGTGGGAAACGCGCAGCGGCCATGCATGTGAAACGAAAGCTCGCGAACCGCTTCGCAGCGCCGCGCCGCTGATCGTTCTGTTCCCCAATCCGCTTGCATGTGAACCGCCCTTCAGGGTGGCGCGCCGCCAAGCTTAAGGCTCGAAATGCTACCGTAATGTAGCTATCGCTACAAAACACACCATACACGCCGCGTGCCATACTCCAGCGATTGGAATGCGTGGGAGTGATGGTTGAGCGCCACCGTGTGATCCACTGCCGTTTCTGTGTTCAAAATCCTCGCACATGCCCTCTGAAATTGGACGACGCGGCAGGGCCCCGGTTTGTATCCACTGTAGAAGGTACTTTTTCTATGCTCATAACGTGGCAGCGGTAAAGTTAATGTACTAACCTTATGTTGCCACCTCCCAAAATGAAGATCAGTGTTGTGTGACCCGGAGATGGGCATCCTCACCCTCACCTCGTGAGGATCTCACTCGGTAAAGTGAGAGTGAGGGACGGTGGGCGCATGAAAATTCGAGAGGACGAAGGTGAAGGAGGACAGACAGTGTGAGGGTGAGGGAGGGAAGACGTGATGACGTGAGGGCGAGGGAGGAAATATATGATGAGGTGAGGTTGAGGTGAGGCCAAGATGCACTGTCTGAAGGCGAGAGTGGTGTCTCGAACAGTACTCTTGTCTAACGTTTTTGTTTGTGCAGCGCTAGTTCTTAGGGTGACGCTTCCCTGGAAAGACATAATTTCTGCAATCTGGAGGTACACGAGGCGAACAGGAAAGGCGCGGGGGTGCACGCCTTCTCCGTCGGCGCGATGTACTACGCCGGTGACAACGCTATGCCGAAAAAAGCGCTCTTCTAACTCAAAAAGCGCATTTTTTTTTAGAAATTGTGTAAAGCCTTAGGTGAAACACCCTGCATAGTGCGCTAACAATGGGGCACTGGCCGAGCCGCGCCAGTCGAGCGGCAGTGGCCGCATAAGAGCCTCACTGCAGTGGAAACCCGGGATCGCACTGGGGGAAGACACTAAAGAAATAAAAAAAATCATAGCTGGGCAGTATCCGAAACCACAGCGGCGCTAAAAAACTAGTACCGCTGGCCGCTGCTTTATGCTACTACACCATCGCCACAGCTTTTTTAAGCATGGTATTCATTGCATTGAAAATATATTTCATTTGCATTAACTATATTATTTGCACAGCATTTAGCAAATTACACGAAACACATCGTAAAAAGACCGAGCAACAGAAAACTAGACGCGCGGTAAGGTGAGCACATCACCAACAGTAAGTGCCACTCCGGTTTAAAGTAGATCGGTTCATACACTTCTCTTAGAAAAATATTCAGTTGGGGGAAATCTTAACATCATTTCTAAACCAACTGCCGAGCTTTCAAGCTGCGCTTGCAGTGTCGTCGCCTTCGTCACGTACCCGCGTTACCTCGTGTTGAACTGCCAGTGGAAGCGTCATCAGATGAGCATGCAGCAAACCGCACGAAATGGCAAGAGGTTAGAAGCAGTGAAAAACCCAGTGATATCGCAATATAATCGGGTAATGGTAAATACACCTACAAACTTTCCTTGTTCTGAGTCTTTTCTCTGCTTAGCATTACTGCTATTGTCGTGGTAAATGCTAGTGCATTATTTTCAAAATATTCTTGGCGTACATCGGTTTTCGTACACAGACACAACTCGCTGACTTATTTCAGCAGTGCATATAGATAACAATGAAATGTTATCCGTTCAGGGCACATGCGTGCGTGCAGTGCAGGCGTAGTGATATTTTGGGGCTTAACTCGCAAGTATCTCGGTTTTGATTCACGTATTAGCTCAAACAACACAAGCACACGTGCACACGCAACAAATAAGCACCTAGCCTCTCGTCCACTAGTGCCTTGAGGGCTTTTCTTATGTGTTTATTGCTCAGTAATATCGCCAGAAGTTGCCGACTACAAATAATAGCCAGAGTTTTAAAACGACTGTTAGTGAGGATGAGAGGGGTCCGATGGTGTGAGGGCGAGGGTGAGGGAGGACCAGCAAATTTTTGAAAATGTGGATGAGGGTGAGGGAGGTCCTTGGATTCAAGATTGAGGGTGAGAGAGAAAAAGCAAAAATGGGGCATTTGCCCAGCTCTGGTTGTGTCTTTTAACAGATGCAGCTATAACTGCGAGAGCCACGCTTCGCAGTTTCTCACGAATGCTCATTTTATATTCGCGCAAGTTGGGAATATTCGTAAAAATAATGGACTCATATTTGATTCCGTTCTTTCACTATTAGATTCACCTTCAATCTGGTTGTTACCTAAAGCGTCCGTAGTTCATTCGGTTTGGGAAAAGTACTATTCGCACACCCCTAAAATAAAACTGCCAGTAGGGGGCTTGACGAGCCTGTAGCCCTATATTGAGCGGCGTTTCGACATGATAGAGAGAGAAAAAGGCGAACGCAGAGGCAGGGAGGTTAACTAGGCGATGCCCAATAAGCTACCCTATACATGGGAAGGGGAACAAAGGGAGAGGTAGAAAGGGGAGAGACTAAAGGGAGACCACTTTTCCACATGTTCGTTGGTCATTACTTACAGGGTAGAGGGCACACACTCATAGTTCACAACCTTGCACTGAGTCCTGAGTCCTTCAAGAACTTGAAAAGTGCCCTTACAGCTGTCCTCTGCGATGAAGGTTCAGTCCAAGGACACAAAATCTTGGCTTAAGTGAGAGGCCGAGGATCTAAGCAGCGGAGTGTTGCAGCCAGGAGGAAGCGCTCACGATGAAACCGCGGGCAGTCACAAAGTAGGTGTTCTATTGTTTCGTCCCACCTGCAGTTCTCAAGCGCAGGAGAGTCTGCCTTAGCGATTAAGTGAGAGTAGGCACTTGTAAACGCCACTCCTAGCCACAGGCGACATTAGAGTGTAGCATCGCAGCGGGAGAAGCCCAACGGAGGCTTGAGCTGAAGTTAGGGGCCGATGCAGTGCAGACGGCTTGCGGAGTTTCTAGGAGAGGACCATGACGCTAAAATCTCGTTTCGCCCAAACATTCGCAGATGTACTGTTGTTCTTTTATTCTTATTTATTTATTGATACTGTTAGCCCTTTGCGGACTGATACAGGGTTGGAATTCAATGACTTTTTGTAACAACACAAACACAGTGCAGTAAATACAATATAAGTGCTCAATTCAAGCAAGCGCCAGTTTTCTCTATACAGTTTTTTCGCGGATACACTGCCAGTCAGCTCTCCGTACAAGAACACAAATGTAGAGAAATAACATAAAAAATTTGGGTTACATAGCTATCAAAAATACCGCACTTCAGGTTACAGCGCACTTCATAAATAAAAATTACAGTAAAAGGAAAGAAGGTATACCTGTCTGACTGCTATACTGTTAGTGTATCAGCGGCGAAGTGGTGGAGGATAGATTGCTAAAATTGCTCAAGGGAATTAATTTCTATTAAGTGGTACGGTAAGGTGTTCCAACGTTCAACTGTTCTTGGAAAAAGCGAAAACTGAAACGTTAGTTCCAGTAGAGGAAGGAACGGTCTAGGACGACTACCGCGTCGACTCTTGTCAGTAGTATCTGGACAATTTTGGCACTGCCATGAGCCGATCGAGCTGCAGCGTCAGCTGCGTCGTTTCCGACAATGCCACAGTGTCCCGGTGTCCACTGAAACACGATGTCATGACCCTCTTCCCGTTCTTTGTGCTGAAGATGTCTTAATTCAGCTACGAGTTCCTCGTGATCACCATGACGTAAAGCAAAATTGCGTTATTGTAGGGCTGCTTTTGAATCGCAGAGCACAGGCCATTTGTAGGGTGTTTGTGCACCGATGCACTGCACAGCCGAATGAAGACCAGGCAGCTCTGTCCCGGTGGAGGCTGTCCGATGCGACATAAGCTCGTTAATACTGTCCTGTCTCGCAGTAATAACAAGGGCGCATGTTGAACGAGCTGCTGAGACCGAACCATCTGTATACGTACACATGAGTGTGGTCACTATATTCGGAGTGGACAAGTTAGAGTGTCTACTGTTTAAGGAGCGGCGTTGATTATTTTGATTTTTTCGCTACGCCCGGAATTGTAAGCAGCACACATCGCTCCCGCAGAAACCACAGCGCAGAGGAAGGCCGTGCCGCCAGGGTCAACGGTGACGGTATGGGCGACGGGCGGGCTGCCATTATCATTGAGAACTAAGCGTGTGGTCTTTGTAGCACCACTGAGACATGGGGTGCTGGGGAATCGTTGTTAGATGACGTATGTGTATCGGCAGGGTGACGAGTGTAATATACGTCTAAAGTGGGTAGTCCTGGGCGATAGCAATGGTAGCAACTGTTGACGCGCTGCGAGGGAGACCGAGGCATGTGCGAAGTGTCGGAGCTTGTAGAGTCTGGAGGGAACGCAAATTCGTCTTGCATGTGTTCTAAAGCGCGGATGTACTATACCACGAAAATACCCAAAAAAAAGTGCTCTGTACAGCTGCCGCAATGACTGAATCGACGAGCGGCATGAATTTCCGCCAAGAAATCTTGGCAGGTGTGCGATAGAGATTAGCTTTCTCTCTTGAAAGCTGCAATGCGGGCTCCATGATAGATTCCGGTCTATGATAATCCCTAAGCAACGATAAGAAGCACGAAAGGCAATGGTATGGCCGTCGATAGTTAGCGGATATTGAGTCATACATTCGCCCTGCAGTGAGCGCAGTCAGGCTGATGATGATGATGAGTATAGCGCACATCTCCGCTGACACGCTCAGGCATTGCTCTCGGAGATAAGAGGAAGTTATGGACACTGCCCGCTGAAGTTTAAGTCTTGCTCGCACCTGGAGGCGAGTCACAAAGGAGGCTCATATGCAGATCTCGTCGGCATACATAGATATATGGACGCTATTAGGTAGGTTCTATTGGAGTGCTATAAGTGTCAGATTAAAGAAACACCAGAATGAGTGAAAAATATATTCCCTATGTGCAAACATGAAGTTCAGCAGGGGAACAAAAGAATAAGCCAATATTGGTAGATTGATAATGCTTGAGTTCGAACCCGACCGCGGCGGCTGTGTTTTTATGGAGAAAAACGCTAAGGCGCCCGTGTGCTGTGCGATGTCAGTGCACGTTAAAGATCCCCAGTGGTCGAAATTATTCAGGAGCCCTCCACTACAGCACTTCTCTCTTCCTTTCTCCTTTCACTCCGTCCTTTACCCTTCCCTTACGGCGCGGTTCAGGTGTCCAACGATATATGAGCAGATACTGCGCCATTTCCTTTCCCCCCAAAACCAACTATTATTATTATTATTATGCTTCAGAAGTTATGGTAAGGAATAAAATAGGTGGTCCAAAGCGAAGATTGCCCAAGTTCAATTAGATAGTAAATGAAACGGTAATAATTGTATGGACTTTAAAGTAAAACAACATCCGGTATCTCGCATCCGCTTAGTGACTACCATATGCAAAATTTCGTTGTAGAATAGTTTAAAGTTGCCATTATTACTAAATAGGGAAGCTCCTCTTTAAACAGGCTGAGGGATGTAGAGTCGGCTATGCACCGCGTGGTACACTATAAGCGGGGGTATGTTTTAGCCGTTGACAACCTACAAGCGTGCACGAGAGAGTAGCTTTTTACTGGCACATGTGAGGTTTATTTTGCGCTAAGTGATTCATTGATTCCTAATCATCAGGTCGTTTATTTAGACTACTTGTTATATTGTGTTCGCAAGACCTCCCCAGTGAGATAAGCTATTGTGATCGTCAATAGTAGCAGTAAGCATGAAATACATTGCAGGAGACTGTCTTAGGACCGACTTAGCGCTTTGTATAGTAGACGCCGCACTTCGTGGTAGTCACACTGGGGCGTGGGTAGGGTCTTTTGAGTGGTGAGCACACCTCGCTTCCGTACGCTTGCTTTCGTAGAGCTGCAGGGCGCGCATTGTCCTCCCTGGGGCCGTATTCTATAATCTGTCCATTTTTTTCCATTCGACCCCGTGTCAGTGGTCACTGAGATATACGACACGCCCATTAAATGAGAGTTGACCGGACATTACCATTGGCCGCATATCGCAGCCAATGGTCAGGTCCTGACACCCGCTGTTGACAGAGTGCCACGATGAACCTCACCACTGGCTGCATATTGCATCCATTTCCGGCCAATGGTCAAGTCCGGTTGTCAGCCACCAACTGGCAGGGTCGCTTGCCCCAAACGCTTCAAAGCCGCGGGTATATCCGAGTGAGCACTGACAGAGGACCGAATAGACGCGAAATGGTCAACATAAAATGGACAGCTTAAAGAATACGGCTCCTGTACACGTGCTTATGTAACGTCGCTGCCCCTTAGCGCAGCTGCATTAGCAGAAGTTGCTTCGATGTTTAAACACGTTTCCTCTCTACTGATACCGATTTAAACAAAACAGCTTGTGTTTATGTCGGATTTCTACGCTGCAGAATTTATATCCGTGCTGATTTTAGGTAGCCATCACAATAATTTGGCAAACGAGTCAAGGCTTCCGGCCAGTTACACGTAAAACAAGCGGCCAACTTATTAGCTCGAAGGCATATGTTGGATATTTTTGTCAAGCCTGAGTCCGAAAGTGTGCATCATTTAGAAGTGATGCACATTTAAGAAATTTTCTCGCCTAACACTTCAGATATTTCACTGCTGCTCGTATGTGGTTAGTGCTTTACCGCTTTTAACATGAAGTCAAGAAAAAAGCTGGAGGTTTTGTTGCTCCGAGGAGAGGTTAGCATGCTAGCGGCTAGCTGATCGGTTATCACGTGTTAAATGAAGCAATGGGAAGATTTCTAAAGCGCTTATGAAGGGTTAAACGCGCTGGTCTTTCTGAGGCACTTAAGCTGTTCAGTTATGTGCGTTCCTGAAGTGACCCACACTGTAAATCATGCTTAGAATTGAAGCATTTTACGGGATATAGTGCGTGGATAATAAAGATTGCTTAAGTAAACCGATTAAAGATCATTTACTATTATATATCATGACCAATTAGCACGTTCGCGTTAACAGCACGAAAGTACCCAAGCAGAACAAAAAGAATGGCCTGATAGTTGGATAATGGTTGCTTAAATTGGCATAAACATCGGTCCTACTTGGGCTTTTGGGGAATCCGAGACTTTTTTGAACAATCGTCCAACTTTCAAGCAAAAACAGGGCCTATGATCAACCAGTCTAGCTATCGGCAGTGGCCCATCGTCCACGCCCTGGCTGGGCCTATGTTCAGCCAGTCTGTCGACAATGGCCCTACGTTCGCGCCAAGACTATGCCCATATGCAGTGAATCTATGCACAATGGCTTGACTTTCGCGCCAAGACAATGCCCATGGTCAGTCACTCTATTAAAAATGGACCGACATTCGCACCGACACTATGCCCCTATTCATATACATCATGACCCCACATTCGCGCCAGGAGTATGCTCATGTTCTGCCAGTCTATAAATAATCTCCGAGCGTTTGCGCAAGGACTATAGCCCATGTTCAGTTTATCCACCCGGGTTCAGCATTCATCCCTAATGCACGGTCAATATTAATTAGAGGTGGGTTATCAATTGCAAGGCCCGTTGGAAAATGGATGCAATGGTGGCCCTCCTGGTTTTATTCCAAACACCTTGCTGTTTATTTTGAAATTTGTTTTTGGCCACAGCAGCCAATCTTTCATGCCAGACTGCAAGCAGCCTTTTGATGCTCGTGGACTGCTCAACAACAACGCAGATTTATTCCTCGTTTTTTTTTCCATGAGCCGGAGCATGGATATATAACCTTTTACATAATAGCAGCCAGCGGAATGCAAAACAGAAGGGAATAAAGGATTCAAGGAACAAAATTTATTGCATATAAATTGCCAGTACATCGCCAGATGTACTGTGCCTGGAGCCACAGTACATCGCGAGATGTACTGTGCCTGGAGCCACTGATGTCATATCGGCACTAATCGTGGCACTCTTATTGTACGAGAACTTTTGCACTGCCTAAAACCAAATTCCTCGCCAAGCTCTTGCACGATGACCTCACTGTACATCGAAGCTGTAAAGAGATGGACGATGTGCTCATCAAAGAAAATACGAGCATTGCAGGAAAAATAGAAGAAAAAAACTACGATAACCCAGTGAATTTTGTGGCGCACAGTGTGCGAAACATGGGAGATGGAACTCGTACAAGAAAACCACACAAAAGCACTCTTCTGATAATCCATGGTGATTAATTCAAAGACATCATGGGGTAAAATTCGCTGCAACCAGGAATTACGCATCTTTCGGTATGCCTGCAAATATTCAAGACAAAGAGATACGGCACAGGAATATTGCACATACTCTGAAAGGGCTGCTGCAGTGGAATAATAAGCGCTGCTGATATTCATCGTGAACACACGATGGACGACCAATGAGTTCAGGAACCCAACATCAGTCAGTGCGCACGACACTCCACCTCGCTGATTGAAAAAGGTACTCAACGTTCGGCAAATCCAGTTTACCAAGCACGCAGAATGACGTTGCCACCATTCTAGCTGCATTCCTTCGAGCACAACGTCAAGCTGGACATTTCACAGTGAGAGTTGGCACGCAGAAATCCACCCGGTTCTTTGTCGTTTCTCTTTCCCTGCCGGAGAAAAAAAAAAAACGCGGCACTTAGTCAAAGCAGCAATTATTCTAAGCGCCACATTCATTTTCGAATATATTTGAAGATGAAAGTACATTGATACTCACGAATACAATCCTGCAGGCCAGCCTACCGAATTCCTTCATACGAAAGGCGTCAACTTGAGCGTGCATGCTTCCTCGGCGCGCTGGTTGTGTTGCTTTCGGCGCCTTAGGCGATACTCTTTCATCGAGTGTCACGGAGAGGAGGAGACGACGATGGGACAGGTTCATCATAATTTTCGGAGAATTTGTTGTAGCAATGGAAAGAGTTGCTGAAAAGGGGGTAGAGCACAACCTAGGGCTGGTGGATGACCGGCGCTGCACTGTAAAAAATTTCCGTACCTATAACGTAGACTATGTACGTTTTAAATACAGAACCACATCTGCTTTCAATGAAACGTAGGGAATGACCGTATATTCAGTCCAGTATTGAAGGAAATGTCCGTGTTCCTCTGTAGTCGTTGCAGGGAAAAATACTAAACATTCAATTTAAGGGATCAAAACTTAACACGACAGGACGGTTGACCCCATTGACTATGCGTTGCACCAACCGCACTAATAACTTGCTTAAAGGCAGCAAAAACAGAAGATGCTTATGATGTGACGCCACTTTTACACGATGAACTGCTGGCCCGCGGACTATAGGCATGACATGACGTCCGATTTTTTATTTGTCTGGTTTACTCTTAGCCAACAATGTCCGCAAACTAGCATGGCGAACAACCGTGAGCATGTCTAATGTGATTAACACAATGAAGAGCTGAGGAAGGGTGATAACGCATTACGTTGCTTCAAGGTTGAGTGATTGGTACAAATTGTGAGCAACGTTAAATAACAAAGGCCTTAATTTGCTATAATGTTAAAAGCTGACTTGATGAAAATATTTTTCGCTACATTGATAGCCACATGATAGAGTAACATTTAATAAAAATGTTACTGCAACATTTGCTTTCTGTGAGAAATGCTGCGTAATGAGGTCAACTGTTAAAAAACATTTAGACACAGACAATGGTTGGACAACTTCTCCAAAGTGAAACTGAACACCAGCTGAAAGTACATTGCAAACATGATGAAAGTGCACAAGTTGAAAGCCGAATTTCCATCTGCCATTTGGTAAGGAAATAAACAACTGAGTAAACCAAAAGCGTGGGCAAACAAATCTGTGAATGCAGTGCAATGTAGCAGTTACATCTTTGCTACACAACCATTAATCAAAAACACCAACTCCTTCATGGATAACAAAAGCACCGACACAACAACATATTGCCCAATGCAATGTTTAATTTAGTAGGTAACTATTGCCGCCCATTCATGCCTGCTCTTCCTGCAGATAAATGAAACGCCACCAAAGAGCAGCGAGCAGCCATAATTGCTGCAGTGACAAGGAGGATGTGCACCATCGATGCTGTTCCCCCATCCTGAGTAGGAAATAATAGCAGTTTTTTCTGGAAATACTCTGAAAGCACGAATTTTCTATCCATCGTTTACTTAGCTTGCACTGACACGACCCATTGTGTACTCGGTACCTTTGACAAACAAAGGGCCAGCCGATAGGCACACAAGACTGTAGAACCTTGCTAACTTGCAAAAAATCAATGCACAGAAAGAAAAAGCTGACAAAAAAATGAGGAATTCCTTATTTCCACTTTTTATACAATACTAAGAATGTGGCTAAGATATGGCATGAACATTGTATTTTTCTGTTCACTTACAAACTTTCCAGCCTGTGCTAGCATATTACTGTGATGTAAATAATGAAGCATGCCAACACTGTACAATATGCTGTAACACTTATGAAATACTCCCCTTCAAGGCTGCCGCATGCCTCTTACATGCGGTAAAGTTTAAATCTGCCAAACTAGCTAGTCTGCAAGATGAGACGCCAAGCCTCTGACATCTGGCGATGTGTACCTCCCATGTAATTAGAGTGATTGGAGATGCTCCTTTTTGATGGCATTTCAGTTGCTGGGTGTGGAAGGACCAGATATGAAGGGCAACAACTAGACACCAACTTTTTAAGCAACATCACAATAAGCAATGTACCTTAGCTTTCCTTCTGTCCAAAAAGGAGTTTCATTTTCTATGTTTTGTGTTCACATAACTGCTTGCATGTGCACATTTTGGCTTGCTGGGAGGTGCTTTCCTCTGTTAAACTACAGTTTTAACTCTGGCCTCAGTCTTCTGCGCCTTCTTAACTTCTTGCTTGCGTTCACCTTAAGTCGCGTACAAACTCACGCAGATCTCCACTTTTCTACGTTTCCAGCTGTCACATCTTCTCTGCCTTCGTCATGTCCACCACTGCATCCAATGCCTTCAAGTCTGCTGTGTATAATCATTTTAATTAATCTGCCTACACATGTATTTATGTTAGTCGCTCTCCTCTCTTCGATGCCAATTGGCCCTGAGAGTAAATAAGTGAAATGGTAGTCTAATCTAGGTCTGAGCAATCACGCATTATGTTGAGTTTATTTTACCACGTTGGCCAGTAGAGAGTGGAAGGAAAAAAAGCTGCTAAGTGGAGCTCGACATGCCTCTCGACCCCTACACTGGAAAGCAGCAGACACCAAGGCATACGTAATCACTAACGACAACAGAACATGACAAGTGTGAAGTAATTCAGTAACGTTCGTCGCATTTACCACAGTGCATACTCGCTGCTCAGTAATTTATTACCTCATTAGACATTCTTCAAAGAGAGTGTACAATTATGTGTTTTGTTTGAACATGGCACCACAGTACAATGACAATCATTAACCTTGTGCCAACACAACATAAAATAAACTTCTGCCCAGTAAATGCATTGCTTGCAGTGCCACCACGGCACCTGTTTAGAAAATAAGCTCAAAATATTAGTGACATTAAATTTGAGCAGACGGTAATTCCCCCACCCCCTCCCTAAAAAAATGAAAAAGGGTGCTCTTCCGACGGTACGTTTGTACGCTGTAATATTTGCGAGTCCAACTACGTGTGAAATTCAGATATAAATAATTAACGCCAAAGCATTCGGTTGAATGCGAGGCGCCAGGGCGCGGGCAAACAGTAATCGTCTTCAGGTATCCACTGGTGCCACGCCCTGAGGGCCACTGCTAGGCGAATACCATTCATGGCCACGTTCACATCCAACAAGCTTGTCACAAACATCACACAGGTGATGATGCAGCAGCAGTTCATCATTGCTGTTGGCCAGTGCTGAATTTTTTGGCGTGGTAAACGGAATCATCCACCGAAACGCGCGTCGGCTGTTACTCGCCAGATTCTTGCAGTCCCACGAGGGAGAGCAGCTTTTCCGTCGGCTTCAAGTCTCCTCTTTCGTGCAGGGCCACTGGCATTGTAACGCACATTCTGCATGATCGTTTTACTACGCACCGATGCCGCACGGGACAGCGAGCTGTTGTATGTGCACTCCAATGCAGCGTTCCGGCCACACACATACACACACACATACTAAAGACACACAACGCGCAGGACGCACGCAGCGAACACGGAAGAACAAAAACCCATTCCATAGCGCCTGTTCATTCAACTCCACACTGCGCTAACTGCGCACATGTTTCCGACTGCGGGCTCGGCTAGCGCTTCGACTTCGCCATGGCTAGCCATGGCCAAGCTGCGCTGCCGCTGGTGGTAATAACGTTCATGCAACGAAAAGAAAAAAAAAACAATATATCAAACGATTCAGGTTGTCAGCTAAAAAAGCTACCGTAAAATTAAATACATCTTATATGTTTTTGCCGTTGTGCGCCTTTGCGACATCAGCGACGTGAGCTTGAGCGCGAATACGCGAATGGCGCTATGAATTTCCCGTGTAGCTCCGTAAATTGCAAATGGCGTGGCTACGCTGCTAACTTTTAGACACGACCGGCTTTATTACTTAAGCCGGTCGTGCTTTTAAACATGCTTGCAGAGGTAGTCGGTGTGAACAGTTGGAAGTTCAATCGACTCGAATTGCTCAAGGAAAGTCAGCGGCACTGCATTTTTATTGTTTCTGTGCATTGCGAGTGACTTTGGCGGCAGCCACTCGGCAACGTCTCCGGTTTGGCGAACTTGTGAGAAGGTGAGCCTTTTGTTCTCAAATTTTGAAAGCGGTTTTTTGTTTGTATTGTAACCCTGCGTCTCGTCGCATGTTATGTTCACGATAACATCAGTACAACGTGCATGCGCTTTCTGTCTCTATTTAGAGTAATATTGGTCGATCAGCGTAAACTTTTGGATTCAATTAAGCACGAACTGTCCATGTTGGTACTGCGTGTCGAATGTGTTTTGAGATGATTCTGAGCGGGAGATGGTGTTCTGATAATTTGTGTACTACCAGATATAGTCTAGAGATTTGAAACCATTTATCACACTGAAACAAAGTTGGAAAACTGTTTTGTGTTCATGCATCTGCTGTCCTTAAACTTGACTTTTCGGCAATCATTCGCATGGCTCCTTTGGATCTGGAAAATTGACTACTGTTGCTAGGGGTGCCTGGTAGCAGAGCTCCTGGGGACGCCCAGTGGGTCATTTGTTTGTCCAAGTGCCCAGTACCAAAGGTACCATTCCTGACATTTTTTCCCAGTCCGTTAACCTCATATTCCTTGCAAAGATTACAGTATGTAATCAGGTAATAAAAAAATTGGTAACTTCTGCATATTTCAGAACAGTTCAGAGAAATGCACATGCAGCATCAGTATTCTCTCGGTAGAATTTCTGAGACCTGGATTCATTTCTTCTAGGACTGTGGCAAGCAGTAGGTCAACTGTGCATAAATTTATTTTCCTCTGGTGCAAAGTAAAGAGTGCAAACGTCATAAGACAAGTCTCTAGTCTGTTTCATTCTCACTGCATTTGGCCAAAGCATAATATGAAATGCTGTATGTTTTGTGCCCTAGTTTCCTTTACTTTGAGCAGTAGATATTGACAGTGAATAGCAAGGCAACTCCACTCGCTGACGGTTTTGCCTTCGGCAGCAAAACAGGGAATACCTTACCCCATGTGTTATCTCGACAGACTCAAAACTGCGATGGACAGCTGCGTCCACAGCTGCTATCACCTCCCAAGTGCATGCGCTCGTAAGGCACATAATAACTCTGGATTGCCATTAACATAGCCTTGCTCATTGCAGTTGCCGATAAACACCTCATAAGTGGTACTATTATGCACTCTTTTCTTTGGCAATATGTATGAACTTCTGTTCTCGCACTTTCTAGAAATAATGCATGCAGTTTTGAAGTGCGAAAAGGGAATTTACGTGTAACTATATTGTCATGTCAGTATGTTACAGCCAAATTGTACGTTGATGTCAGTGCTGGTGGTTTCTTTTCATTATTTTAGGAGAATGTTATAATGTTACCTATAGCAAATAATAGCCCTCACTAATTAGCTGATTTTGTCATGTCCAGTATTTTGATATGCTAAGCCACCAAAGCATGATTCAGAATGTTGTCAGAACTAAAGGCACTGAGTCTTTCGTGTCAGTAAAAAATGTGCTTTATACCCCTGTCACACGGCATTCCTCGAAGGCCTTTCCAGCAAAGGCACCATTTTTCACCAAAGGAGCGAAAGCTTAAAGGAGCAGCGATGCAGCTACACGGTGCAGTCCAAAGGTGAAAGTCGTTCAGGCTTAGCACCCGCTGCTATACTCGAGGTGGCTGAAGTGAGTGTTCTAAAATTAAAGTGGTGTATTCTGTTCATTCGTTGAGCTTTGACAATTTTTTTATTCTGATTGCTTCCTTAAAAGTACTGCAACAGCTACTCTCATCAGCAGGAGCAGGTTTTGTACGTGTATTGCCTTGGCCACCATGGGCGCTCGGTGTTGCCGCAACACTTTCACTGTCTTGAAATTTGAACATAAAACATAAACACCCGTACAAAAACCAAAGCCAGACACACCTTTCGTATTTGAAAAAAATGTTTTCAAACATTATTAGCTTATCTATTTTTTTTATTGCTTTTACATTTTGACATTGGATGGTACTGGGATCACAGCTTCTCGAATGCCGCGTCTTCGGGCTCTGAAGGTCTCGGTTGAGCGCCTTCGCCTCCAAGGCCCTTAGCGACAAAGGCGCAACATTTGTACCGGGTAGCTGCACTCCTTACGCCTTTGGATATGATTCTCAAAGGCCTTTGCGGTGCCCATGTGACAGGGGTATTAGTGTGGTATGGCTGCTTGAACACCTGTTCCTGGTATCTCACAAACTGAATAAGGAAGGGAAAAGCCTCAGGGTGCTTGCCGACGTTTCGACAAGAGGACTTGTCTTTGTCTGGCAAAGTGTTCATCATTGGTGGGGTTTAAATAAGGTTTTCACTTCGAGGCGAAAGGCCTGTTGTGTGGGGTGAGGGTGCGATATGGGAAGGGCGTTACGATGGGGAGCGTGAACCTTGACCAGGCATGATAGCTGCTAAAGAAGATTAACCGGTTGACCTGCAAAACTGTGAAAACAAAAAAGCCCAATTCAGTAGAAATGAATCTCGGGGTATGGAGTGCGGATAGTGGGCTTGAATGGCTTTATGTCCAGCCGCAACAGGTGGCTTGGTATGGCTGGCTGCCTTTTCCTGAAAAACTAGGATAAAGGAATTAAGCAGCATGGCAGAATAAAATACCAGGGGGGGGGGGCAAAATAATTTGAAGGAAAAAGAGAAAATGAGGGCAGGTTCGGAGAAAAGGCAAAAAGAAAGGGGAGGGGGAGGAGTATGGCAGCCAAGGTTCCGAGAAGTGATGTCAGGAGGTGCAGAGCGTAAGGTTAAAGTATAAGGATAAATTAAAGAAAGCAGGAAAGGAGGGGGAAATTATGGGTTGGGAAACCTCTGACCATGTGCAAGGCCTTTTGAAATAATTATGCCAATTCCGGAATGTACAGAGCTGGCCACATTTAGTGCAAACATGTGAGCACATGGCCGCACTCTTTAGAGAGGTCCAATGTGTGCGGCGCAGCCACTCATCGCTGCAAAATGGCGCAAGAGGAGATGCACCTGGATGTGGTGCTTCGTGTCATGTTACACTTCGATGTGTGGCAATGTCAGACACAGTGGCCCAAAGAGCACAGCCATGTGCTCGCGTGTTCGCGCTAAGAGTGGACAACCCTGTACTTGATTCTAAGTTTCCTCTGTATATGTTGACCCCAGACGAAAACAAGTTGTCTTGTCGAAACGGCAAGCACCCTGAGATTTTTCCTTCCCTTCACTTTTTGAGTGTCAAGAAACCATCTGCCTACTCTCTCTGTACCATGCACTCCACATCTGGTACGGTTATCTTTGTATGTATACACCAGTGATAAATCATGAAGGAAATCAAGGGATTTGTATTTGTATTGCTCAACACTTACTTTAAAGCTATATCATGAGGGTATAGTTGAAAATGTGCTACGGGGGCTTGGTTGTGTGTCGTGACTGGTTTCTCTTTATCAGGGCTACTTGACAGCCACCATGAAACGCAGGCTTTTGAAAAGTCGTTCCTCAAATAAAAGAGCGTTTCCACTGTTACAATGGAAATGTTATTTGCTAAAAACTTCAATCATTGCAGTTCAGGGATTGATATTTTTCAAATAACTAACCTGAAGTTCAAAACCTGCAGAAGGAACTATGTAACTTCTTTCCTGCCTTAAAAACCCAGTACTTATTTGCCAGTTTCAGCAAGCAGAGGTCTGTTTCATGGCACATACTTTCCACTACCTTGCATGAAAATTGTGCAGTACAGGCCCACCATAAAACTAGGGGCATAGTATACTGCTTGTATGCAACTACTTTGGCGTTAGAGCATGCATAGCATGGTCTTAAAGTTATTTTCATTTGCAACTGGTTCATAAAAGGCCTATTCTGGCAAAAGGCATTTAGCAAAATTATCTCCCTCTGAATGCTTCTAAGGATAACTTTAGTTCATTCAGGAAAATATATATTGACAATATCTCTTAAAGGCATGATTGTCCATATTAGCTCTTGTTACCTCACAGTATTTAGTTTTGGGCCTCCAGCATCACTGACTTGCATCATATGTTAAATAGAGTAGTAAAAAGCTCGCTGTTAGTTTAAACCACAACTCATGATGGGGCTGTGCACTTTTTGTTGTGTTACATGAAATATACTTACGTATGAAACAATTTCAGCTGCACCTCACATGATTCAAATCCACCAGAAGAAAGGCTGCAACACAACATTGCTCACTAACTGTTGCTTTCCCAGCACATAACATGCCATAACAGCACATAGCAGGTAAGATGTGAACAAAAACAGTGCATGTATATGTTCCACACATGCATTTTGTGTACTACCAACACTATGATATGATTAACTATGTCATGTAAGAGAGAGTACACAAATCATTTTTTGTATATATTGCAGCATGGCTATTTCAAGTTTTAAACTGGCCATTGAAACGACCCATTGTATCACCGCTGGTTACCCGGTGGCACTGGGGATCGAACTCCGCACCTCCTGCTTGCGAGGCAGATGCTCGGACCACTAGGCCACTCCTGCAGTCCCCCCACTGATGTTGCTTACACCAGGTGCTGTTAAAGCCCCGGTATGTATGTTAAATGCATTTTAGAAAACCATTCACTTCCAAAGTACCATTTCATCTTTATAGCAAAACCACAGTTCGCCTAGCTAGACAAACCTGCTGCATACAAGCCAGCAGAAGGGTTGCACGTACATGCTTCGTTAGGAAAACATAAAAATCAAGCAGAGCCTGCCCTTCATGGTGCATTATACCCTGATTTTGAGCAATGATCAAGATAGGCAGATGGTCATTTCATTGAACACTTGCATGGTACATTCGTAGAATCGAAAAGACAAGTACTATTGCAAAATCTTCAAACAGTGTTTATTCTCAGAGAAAACATATCATGAAAAAAGTGTTGGATTAGTTATGGTGCACCTTGTATGGGGAAAGGGGCTCCCACTTTGTGAAAGGCTTAATTTTGGAATAACGACAGCATTTAGACTAGTTGGGTTACCATGTTTAGATAGTGGATGGGCTCAAAAAGACACTGGAAGTAAGCGCACTGTGTGGAAATTTCTTTCTGTATCCTTGTCTTTTTGAGCGCTTTCACGATCTAAACTTAATTTTGCAAGAGAGCAAGGAAAACAAATATTTAAATTCTGAAAATTAAGGATAAAAGATCATGTTTCATTGTGTTGCTTAAAGTGTACATTGTATCGCTATTGCTGTATTGCAGCGCTTCTGTCGTGGTCTTGCATTGCAGCCTCTTGACTTTTGTTTATATAATAGGCAGTCCTTTTTTTCATTCGATTGCAACACTTTAGGAGTTACTGCAGAGTTGCGTGGTAGCGAACTCTCAGATTAACGGTTTGCATTATTACGCCAGCATAACTTGCTAAGTGTTTCACTGCAGTCTTGTTACTAGAACAGCCTCTTGAAAGTATTCAGCCTGGTGGTCATTGAGGGTTACTGTTCACATATCAAAATGCCGGATCAGCTGTATACTCTTTACAGCTACCAGAACTATGGTACATTTTATGACATGCTGGCTGAAGAGTGCTGGAGCACCAGACTGGGGATTTGGATGAAACAATTTTCAAATGTGTGCTCGGTATCACGCTGTTTTGTTCCAGTTGTGGAGAGGTTTTCTTTTCATATTTGTTCTGTCAAACATTTAAATTTTGGGCAATATGTTGTTGCCTTTATCTTGTGTTCTCTTTGTTGTTGAGGTTTAGTATTTTTGGCACAAGCACTCCACTCTATTACTTTTCAGTATAATTTAAAATTTGTAGGGCACGTCATGAAGAATAAAACTTCTACTTGAGTAATCTGCATGTGTTTATGTTCTCATTGTTGATATAAAAACTTAGTTGAGACAGCTTGTATTTTAGCTCTGGCTAGAATTTTTAGGAGAGCCTCAGTAACATAATCACATGACCAACACAAACTTGGTATTATTGTTTGTGCAATGAAAAACAGTTTTAAAATAGTTATTAACAGCTGTCAGTGTAGGACTGGCCTAAAATGTTTTGTGCTCTATGTAGCTCTTCTCTGAGGCAGGATTAATTCATCTGCACCTGCAGCCTGATACTGCCAAGGTACCAATTCTTGGGTGAACTTATGATTTTTTTTTTCACTGAGCAAACTTGCATCATCTTGAAGCATGGAACTTGAGCTGATTCTTAACAGCTCTAGTGTAGCGAATTTCATTATCCTCATTGCTTAGTTTACATTCACCTCAGGACAATGGCCTTTTCCAGTTTAATTATCTGTGTCTTGCACCAGCTACATGCCACACTATCAGAAATCACCTAATCTTATCTAGTGAGCTTATAATCAGCTATCTCCTGCTATATTTTCCTTATGGTGAAATTCATTTTGTTGCGATACAATGCACAAGCTGTTTCCTGGCGTGGTGCTCAGCTTATCTGGAATGAAATGCTTGGGAAATGGGTCTCTGATTTCACCTTGAGTAGACGAAATTAACTTGTGCTAAGGCACTCTTTGGCCACAGATGCCCTTGTGCCATTAAAATCCATCAAATTCATTCTGTTGCCCTAAGATACCATTGGTGATTCATTCTCTGCATTGTATGCCCTGGCCAGATCCATTTTCTTCTTTTAATTTCTGCCAGAATATTAACAACTTCCTTGTTCATCCCTGTTATGGTTTCACTCGGTCAGTTCTATTAATAATTATAATCACTTTATTGAAAACATATTTTGGGCTAAATGGCATCAAGTTTGCCGCTCTGCACAATGATATATATGTTTGGTCTTGCATGTCTTTACTTGTGTGGTAATGTTTATTTTGTGCTCACTGTCTAAACAACCTTATTTGCCTATGATATCCTAAGCCCTTCTATACCTATTTTCCTTCCCCCTGGCTCCTTCTCTTTTCAGTCATTCTTCCTCGTTCCTTTACACCGGCCATTGGTCACAAGGCTGCTGTGGGAACGACAGTCAGCACTGGGCCCTTTTTTGTTCATGGAACCTGCACTGCTACTATTAACACTAATAGTACGTTATCAGCATTTTTGTGATACTGCATTTATTGTTATTTATGAAGTAGTTGGCTAAGGCAATGGTAGCAGTGTTGGATATTGCAATATATTATGCATATATCTCACTTGCAATATATAAGTGTGTTCACTATTACACTACCCTCTATTTCTTTCAGTTCAGTTATTTGGCTATAGATATATTGTGTAGTCAAGAGTTCGACGGAAATCCGTCTGGTCAGGCATGGTGATGCAATGAAGTGAAGTAGCAGTCACTGACCATAGTCGAAAAAAGAAAGACGTTTCGAAACCCGTACGGGTTTCTTGTTCACAGTGAGCAGGACAAGAGCGGTGGCGAATTTATATCCGGAGAATGTGACGTAAAGATCGGGCGTAGATGCCTGGCATGGGGCCAGCGTTCTTGTTTAATGTTGCTTGTGATGTTTGGATGAATAGCGATTCCAGCAGAAGGCGCGTCGTCAGGTTTCTTTCCTTAGATAAGATGGAGGCATTGCCCCAGTCAATCTGGTGGCCAGTGTCGTGTGCATGACCCGCCAGCGCATTTGTGGCATGCTTTTTGTTTTTCACATCACGTTGGTGGTCCTTTATGCGTCTTGAGAACTTCCCTGTCTCACCGATGTAGGCATGATTGCAGTTCAGGCATGGTATTTTGTAGACGACTCCTAGAAACTGCTCATTTGGTAGTCGGTCTTTCACATTCATTAGCTGATTCCGCAGCTTGCTGACAGGCATGTGGGCCACGCGTAAGTCGTATTTTGAGAACACACGAGACAACGCTTCGCTGATACCAGGCATGTATGGAATGCCTGCTCGTGTTCGATACGTCCTACAATCAGTGGTAGCTGGATGTGCAGCTCGTTCTTGTAGCTTTGATATGAAGCGGCTCGGATAACCGTTGGCTGACAGTTCTTCGTGCACTCTTTTTAACTCCTTTTCTTGATCTTGAGTTAAAAAGAGTGCACGAAGAACTGTCAGCCAACGGTTATCCGAGCCGCTTCATATCAAAGCTACAAGAACGAGCTGCACATCCAGCTACCACTGATTGTAGGACGTATCGAACACGAGCAGGCATTCCATACATGCCTGGTATCAGCGAAGCGTTGTCTCGTGTGTTCTCAAAATACGACTTACGCGTGGCCCACAAGCCTGTCAGCAAGCTGCGGAATCAGCTAATGAATGTGAAGGACCGACTACCAAATGAGCAGTTTCCAGGAGTCGTCTACAAAATACCATGCCTGAACTGCAATCATGCCTACATCGGTGAGACAGGGAAGTTCTCAAGACGCATAAAGGACCACCAACGTGATGTGAAAAACAAAAAGCATGCCACAAATGCGCTGGCGGGTCATGCACACGACACTGGCCACCAGATTGACTGGGGCAATGCCTCCATCTTATCTAAGGAAAGAAACCTGACGACGCGCCTTCTGCTGGAATCGCTATTCATCCAAACATCACAAGCAACATTAAACAAGAACGCTGGCCCCATGCCAGGCATCTACGCCCGATCTTTACGTCACATTCTCCGGATATAAATTCGCCACCGCTCTTGTCCTGCTCACTGTGAACAAGAAACCCGTACGGGTTTCGAAACGTCTTTCTTTTTTCGACTATGGTCAGTGACTGCTACTTCACTTCATTGCAGATATATTGTGCTGCTTTCCTAGTTTAGTCCACTCAAACTAAAACTTTGCTCTTTGTGTCACAGGTAGAATCTACAATGATTGCTGCTCTGTGTCTTGTAAGCAGGAGGCAGTGTTCAATGGAGCCATGAACTTTCCTTGGAATTGAAAAGCCTTTGCCGTATTATGCGCTGAACCACGAGTGTGAAGAGGAAAATGTCATGCCTTGGATTTCTGCATAGGTGAGCCATTGCGGTGAATCCTCCAGCGCGAAAGACAGGGATGAGAAAGGAGACAAGACAGGTGCTGACTCGCGACTAAAGTTTGTTGGCGTGAACAGGGAATATATAAAAAGCCAAGCAATACCATAAACCATGTAGTTACAGATAAGCATACAGGACAACATGAGTCAAAAATCGCCCTCAACATTTCCCTGATCGAGGTAGCCCAACCCATTGTGTGTTAACACGATAGACAAAACACACATTCTTCACGGAGTCATAAGATGCGTCTAGCCTCGATAATCTCCCATTTAATCTCTCTGAATTTACTGCCAAAATGCGTGTTGCCAAAAGAAAAGGGTAGCAGACTTCACATCCCGTGCAGTGTACAGCAGAGTTACCCCAACCACCTAGCCAAGCCCCTACCCTCTTGTGTTCCTGTAGTCTTACATTCATACACCTTCCAGTTGCACCTACGTAAACCAGACTACAAGATAATAATATTTGATACCACATTCATTTTACAAGGTACATATACATTTCACTCTACACGTGTACTTTTCTCGAGCCACATTCACAGAATTATTCTTAAAATTTTACATGCTTTAGACAACGTATTAGGGGCCGAGAAAGCCACTTTTACATCATACCTTCTGGCCACATTTTTCAAATTGTGCGACAATTTATGTACATACGGTAACACAACTGGTCTTTTGGCATCTCGCTGGCTGGCCCCAGCCTGATTGTGCCGGTCACAGCAAAACTGTCTCAGCTTCTTTAACAATTTATCATATGCTCTTGCAGTAACAAGGTTTGGAAATCCTGCGTTCGTTAACCTTAAAATCTGCTCTTGGAAACTAGTCGTCATGCTGTGAAAGCATTATTTCATCAATTCTGAGCCCGCGCTAGAAAGTACAATGCTATCTTTCACTAGCTTGGAATGGTCGACATGTAGCCAGGTAGCAGCTTAACACTCGCCAGCACACATGAAGTGTGCTGAACATCAAGGTAAGGTCCAGAAACCACAGCTCTTTTTCTTGGGACATTTGCTCCAAGGTAAACCTGAGATAAAGGCCTTGCTCCTTAAACAACTTGAGATGTACAGGTCCCGAACTATCACAACCTTTGTAAAAGACCAGAAAATCATCGACATAGCAAAAGATCTTTCCCCCGGCCCATGCACATTCTGGACAATTATTCTATCCACCCTACTCAAGGAAATATTGCTTAGCACAAGGTCAACCTTTGAACCACTACATATTCGAGACTTTAGAACACATACCGCACTGCGCTACTCTACAAACATGCTCTTCAAATAAATGCTATTCAATAACATGCTCTTCAGATGAATTTCAGAAAAGGATTCATGCAAAATTATCTCTGGTTATTTGCAAAAGCATCTGTCTACTTCGCATCTTGAAGATCCATTTCTTGTACTCAATTTGCAGTGTGGTTGAGTATCTTAAGAATGACAATCCAGCAGATTGTCTTGTGATTAGTGTCGATGTAGAACTATTTTATTCTATCCCGTATGAAGATCTTGTGAAAAGCTTATGAATGTGTATATCGGAGCACAACGATGAGCTCGTGTTTAGGAACGGGTGTGTAACATAAGTCTTTTTTGGCACTTGCCTCCTTTTATTTGAAGTGAAGAGCATGTTTGTGGAGTATGGCAGTGCGGCTTATGTTCAAAAGTCTGCTAAATATATCGATTCGAAGGTTGCCCCTGTGCTAAGCAATATTCTCCTAAGTAGGGTGGAAGGAATGATTGCCAAGAAATTGCATGGGCTGGGGGAAATCTTTCGCTACGTCTATGATTTTCTGGTCTTTTACTAAGGTTGTGATAGTGTGGGACCTGTACATATTGTGAACTTGTTTAAGGAGCAAGGCCTTTGTCTTAAGTTTACCTTGGAGAAAATGTCCCAACAAAAAGAGCTGCGGTTTCTGAACCTTACCTTGATGTTCTGCACACGCCATGTGTGCTAGCGATATTCACCCAGGAGTGTTAAGCAGCTACTTGACTGTTGGTCGAACGATTCTAAACTAGTGAAAAATAGCATTGCGTCGTCAAGTCTAGGCTCGGTATTGGTGAAGCCATGATTTTACAGCGTGACAACTGGTTTCCAAGAGAAGATTTTAAGGCTAATGAAAGCATGATTTCCCAACCATGCTATTGCAGAAGCGTGCGATAAATTGTTAAAGCTGAGCATATAAGATTGGGCAAGTTGGTCTGACATGCTAAAGATAAGAATGGCGCAGCATCAAGTAACGAGGACAACAGGAGAGCACACCCACGCACAAGTGCCATCCTTGGAGCGGATGCAGAATCTAAGAGCGTGTACTTGACATTCAGTGTTGGCAGCCAAGGATCGGGCTCGTTCAATCTTTAGCGTTCAAATCCGTGTTTCCTCGTTTCCTTGACTGTCAACGCTGAATGTCAAGCACGTGCTCTTGGATTTTGTATCTGCTCCAGGGTTGGCACTTGTGCGTGGGTGTGCTGTCCTGCTTTCCTCGTTACTTGATGCTGTGCCATTCTTCCCTTTAGCATGTTAAAAGCTGAAACCCCTTTGCAGGGACTGGCATGATCAGGCTGGGGCCAGCCAGTGAGATGCCAAAAGACTGACTGTGTTACTGTACATACATAGATTGTTGCAAAATTTGAAAACTGTGGCCAGAAGGTATGACGTAGAAATGGTGTGTTCGGCATCTAATAAGTTGCCTACAATCTGTAAAATTGTTAATAATTTTGTGAATTTCGTTAGGGAAAAGCACATGTGTCGAGTGAAACGTGGCAACATATATGTGCCTTGCAACCATTGCATGCATTGCATACCATTATCATGTGGTTGGGTTTATGTTGGTGAAACTGGAATGTGTATCAATGTAAGACTACAGGAGCATGAGAGGTATTTGGATATTGGTAGGGGTTGTAACTTATCTGCATATTACAAGGGATGTGAAGGCTGCTAGCCATTCCTTTCGGCAACACGCATTTTGGCACTACGTTCACAGCAGATTAACCAGAAAATTATCGAGGCTAGACACATCTTATGACTCGGTGACGAATGTGTGAGTGTGCTGCCCATAGCGTTAACATGCAGCGGGTTGGACTGTCTAGATGAGAGGAATGTTAAGGGCAATCTTTTACTTATGTTGTGATGTAGCTTATGTGTAATTGTGTAGTTTGTGGCGTGTGGCTTTTCTGTATACTCTCTGTTCACTTCAATAAACTTCAGTTGCAAGTCAGTGCCTGTTTTGTTTCTTTTCTCGTCCCTGTCTCGTGCTGATAGATTCAAGTACTTGTAGAGTAGATTCACTGAATTGTGTACTTGCAGAGGCTTGTGAAAAAACGAGAGGAATTTTCTTTCCTTTATGCGGAATGGAAGGTTGAAATTTTTTTACTTAAATGTTTGCAGCATTAAATTCTATTCGGAAAGGTAAAACCCACGTTATTGTACATTTTGTGTGCAATGGTGCCGGTGGCTGCATGCAACTGAAAACATTCGTCCAGGTTATCTAGCTAGCGTCCTTCTTCCTTGTGCCACATTTTCTGAAATAATATTTTGTCAGATTTATTTCAATCAGAATTTCTAAGAACATATTGGTGATCACATAATTTGGTGATCACATATGACATAATTCAAAGCGTGATCATTGGTATTTTTTAGTCTTGGGCAGTACAATGTGAGGTACATAGTATATAGTAAAATTAAATATGACCAGTCTAACATAAACAAAACTACTTTTTTTAAAGGAAAATTTTGCTACCGAAGTGCTGGAGTGACATGGCATTATGAAGACGTGGACAGTGTGCTGTATTCATGATGGCACGAGAACTTGCGTACAGTGCTTCAGGTAACTGGTGAGTACATTGGTGCTGTGCTTCTGCTAATGTAGCCAAATTATGTTTTTAATCTAAGAGTGTATCTGAAAACTTAAGCAAAAATTGAGTAGTATTTAGATATTCTTGCACCAGATACCATTGTGAGAATTAGTTATTAATGATGTGTCTCACATCTACCCTTGTCTCCTGAATATAGTAAGCATGGCTTTCGAGCTGAGTGCCTCCGACGTATGAAAAAAAAATGGCCACTGGGCTGCTCCACGACGCGTGGAGCAGCCCAGTGTAGCACATTCAGGCTTCATGGAGTGGAGAATGAAGGCAGTAAATAATTTAAAAGTAGAAAACACAGCACAAACCACAGGACCAGGAAACTGACAAAACACACCGACCCTGATGACACTCTTTGCATGAAGGGTGTTATAAAGTTGCCTGTCATGTAGTGCAAGATGGAGGTCGCACAGGACGGGTGTTAAATATGAGTTGATGCAGACACCTGTCATTACGTAGTACTCACTGTAGAACTCGAGCAAGAAGCAAAGGTAACAGCTGAGCATGGCCACTCTTGTGCTTTCCTCCGCAAGCAATCTGGAATTGCACTTAGAAATCTTTTATGCTTTCTCTTGACATATACATCATTGCTGCATGTGGCGAGGAAAAGTACATACCCTTGATGTCAAGTGACAGTGAACTCACAGGGCTGGTAACAGCTCACTGAGGTGTTGTGATATATCTACAGGGCACCTCATGAGAACAAAGAGCCCTTGAAGGAATTCTCTCAAAGTTTGTTGCCACATGGACCTCTTTGTAATTAATGACTCTAAATGGCAAGCCTTCCTTTAGTGTCACAAAAAAAGGCCTAGGACATGGGTCTTTTTGCTTCTCCATTAGTGCCAAAATGTTTGCTAGCGAGATCTTTCGCAGATATATAATTATTTCACAAAATGTCAAGAAGGAGAATGAAGCTGCACCAAGCAGTACCAGTAAAAACTTATCACAGCTGTTCAAAAAGCAGAAAGACTCATGCCTTCATCCTTCTTTTGCATCAGACACATGAGGACACTTCGTCTTTCTGGGTCATCATTTTGAAAAGGTTCACATGGCAACTGCCTTTGGTTAAATTTCTGCCAAGAGCCCTTTTTTGAAACTTGAGCATCCGTTCCTTGTGAGGCACACTGCAGAGATATTGGAATGCCTTAGTGAGCTGCTTCCGGTACGTGTGACTGCATTTTCACTGACATCAGATATTAGTACATTTTCTTGCACGTGCTGAGATAATGGAAGCTATGAGTGAAAACATGCGGTTTTGGGGAAGTGTGCTTCCTGGGGCCGTATTCCAAGTTTGTGTCATAATAAAAAGCGTCATAATCTGCCGCAACGGGCATGCCCGGGAACTGGATATAAACTGAGTGCGGGACTTTTGCTTCGTCTTGTCTTGCCTATAACAGATTGGATGGACGATAAATTTGGCGTCTCCCACCTTTTTCAGATGTTACCAATGTTCCTTGCTCGCTAAGTTGTGCATTTAGTACTATGTACAGAAAGGCACCTGCATTGAATTGCATCTGGCCCCCATCCTGAGCTACTTTCTATTTGCACAAAATGATAAGCAACTGTAAAGACTTTCATGCGCACAGTGCCGCCCGGGAAAGCGCATTTTGTCTGCTTCTTTCTGGACCTGTGGTTTTTACTGTTTACTGTTATGAGAAATGAATTTTGGGCAATAAATTATAACGGGTTGGTTCTCGGTGAATGGCTTTTGAAAGCTTCTACGAAAGCCGATTGTTCAATAGCGGATGGTTGAAATGTATTTGTGAAATTTATATTTGGTGTTGTGTGACCACTAAATGAGGATTTTTTATGCTTTTCAGATGGATCCGACAGCAATATGCAGATGTACAATGTGTGTAGTTTGCCATGAAAATAAAACGTATGTACTTGTACTCACCCAAACACTTACCACTCTTTCATTCTAAGCTGCATTCTTTGTACGTATGCACTACATAATATGCGTAAAGGAAAGCCTTGTACATAATACTTATTTCTTCGGCACCTGGACGGCTATATCTGCAGTGAACATTGCGGGCAGAAGCTATACGAAGACACATGTTCATGTACTACAGAAAGTACATAATTACAATACAGATAATTTCCGCTCTAGATGAAATGACTTCCGAGTGAACGGAGGACGTATGCATACACAATGCGGAAACTTCAATAAGAATAAAACAACCATTCGTTGTGAAAAAACGATTTCGGTCTCGTGCATAGCATGGCGTAACTTTCCGTTACCAAGAATGTGACAGTCGTCATACGGAGTCTCTGTTTCTGACATTTAGTCCGTACCTCATGTTGCGGAAAACCCTCCGGCAACGCATTACCAGCGGGTTTCTCTGTACTGCGGAGCATTTTTTTTTACAGTGTGCGTGTAGCTGGACGCGAGGGGAAAACAGGTTAGAGAAGGTCAGTGGCCATAAAATCACAAAGAAAAAATTATGCCTCACATGGTCGGCTAAGGCACCGTTCCAAGAAAAAGGCTTGGCCGGGAGAAAAGGCGACTGTATGGAACTTGAAGGAGAAGGGGGGGGGGGGTGAAACGAGTGAAAGGATTCTGGAATTCTTGCAGAAAGCATCTTAGGGATTTGAGAAGGTGAAAAGAGGGCAGGAAACGACAGAATGATGTCAAAGGATTGTCTGCGTGCAAGAGCAGAAGCAAGCATGAAGAGCCAACCTCATGGTCGGCGCCCAGAACGTTGTAAGCGGAAAACGTGGAGCTTGCTCATCGAGTACGCCAAAGCGGCTCCGAACAATTGCGTAACGTCTGCGCTCGTGTGCTGCTTTTGTACAAGCTGAGAAAAAAGCCTTACTATGAAAATACCGATAATATAAAGCAAAAAAAATAAAATTAGCATGCACAAGCGTGCTCTTCGAGTGTTTGATTTATGATATATGTAGCGAACAAAGCCGCCGTGGTGGCTCAGTTGTTATGGTGCTCTGCTGCTGACCCGAAAGACGCGGCTTCGATCCTGGCCATGGCGGTCGAATTTCGGTGGGGGTGAAACTCAACAGGCCAGTGTAATATGCAATATCAGTGCACGTTAAGAAATCCAGGTGGATGAAATTTCCGGAGCCCTTCACTACGGTATCCCTGATAGCCTGAGCCGCTTTGGGACGCAAAACTCCCATAAACCTTGTAGCGAACAAAGTAGGATATAACACACGCCCAAGCAGCACCATTCATCAACAGAATACAATGATTTGCTGGCACAGCGAAGAATACTTTACTTTTTATACGCAACAATGTAGACAGGTTGGCCTCAGACAATAGTCGTATGGCCAGCCCGTGCGTGTCTACGCTAGCTCGAAATGACTCGACGCGCTTCTCAGCAATGTACCAACTCCGACTCATTGGTATTAATGATTCGCGCAGAAAAAAAGCAGAGAAAAACAAGTATAATTGCGATCGGTAAAAGTTCGCGTTCTTCCATTATATAAAGGCCATGGTTATAAGCAAAAACATATGCAAGAGCCATCAGTACAGAATGTCCAAAAGGACAGGACAAAATCAAAACAATTTACTACATTAAAAAAATTCACCACCATGCTTGAGGAGGAAGAGATGTTTTCTGTTTATTTTTTAACATAGATATTTTAAACTACCCAATTTTAAATTCAAGAGAATCTTTAAAATATCTTCATCTTTTTTCTCCTCTCTTGCCTCTTCACGCAGTAAATGTGTAGCAAGTTGTTTACGTCTGCTGGTCTTATTTGCGATAACAGAACTAAATCCCGCTTTATTCAGAACGTTTCGTCGATTCAAGTGCGCCATGCATATATTGTGACTTTGTTAACTTGTAGCAACGAAAATAGCGAATTTATTTATTTTTTCTAGGGTGAAACTCCTCTGAGAGAGGCATTTTATCGCTGCGCCGTTCGTCCACGTGTTTGCCGAGAGTGTAAGCGTATTAATGCGGAAGCATTACTGTCCGCCAAGCGGCGTTGTCGCTGTGTTGGTGCTCCGAGGAGCGCCTCGCCACGGAGCCGAACCAGTCTGGCCGGGCCGGCGGCAGCTTGCGCACTCGGCGCGAAATAGAGACGTGTTCCTTCGGCCACATTTTCACAGCAGGTTTTTCGCTTCCTCCGTCGTCTCCGTCGCCGCCGGAGCCGACGCAGGGGGCTGTTTTCGGCCTGGTTTTCCCCCCAAATCGGGCGACCGGTGCTACTGGGCCCTGCTCTACGTTTCCGTCGAGCAGCGGCGACGGAGCCCCGCCCCACAAAAAACGTGCCAGTCACAGCTCGAGCTCGCCTGACGTGACCCACGGCTTGCTTGCTGCGAGCGAGAGATTGCGCTGGCGATCGTCGCGGCTTCCCCATCACTGCTTCGGCGGCGGCGATGCGCCGGTGCGTGGGTGCGCAGGCGCAAAAAAAAAAGCCCCCCCCCCCCCCTTTTTATTTCTTTTCTCCGTCGGGAGAAGCACGTGTGTTGCGCCCCGAAAAGCTCCCGCTGCCAAGGAACAGAGAGCGGATGACGGTTTTATTTCATTTGCCAATATGCGAGGCGCTCCAGGTAAACGAGTAACCAATGAGTTTTGTGCTTGTACTGGGCGCGGCATATACATTAAGCGAATTTGCATCTGTTCCGCTCAAGTAGCACTAATGTTGTGTATTTGGATTTCTCGCGCTATCTTTCAGACCTTGAAGAAAAAATTACTCGGACGGTTCCTTGCTGCGAACAAGAAGTTAATATTTAAAAAGCTAGCTACTCAGTCAAACGTATTGCACTGTGCGAAACATTGCCTAGTTCGATCACATACAGTGAATACACAACTGTAAAATACAAGCATTTGAGGTAGACATGGTTGTACACACCGATGCATATCAAAATTAACTGCATTAAAACAGACAGGAATATCAGCAAAACGATCCGGTATGGAATGATACTAGCATGACGGATTTATCTCTTTCAGCCACTCATTGAGTTCTGCTATCGAGAAAAATCTAAAATTTGCATGTGTATTAGCCGATACAGGTAAGATATTCTCCAAACTATTTCGCTAGCATAATTCTCGAACGTTGGTATAAAGACCAATCTAGCAAGCCCTGGCAAACCATTCCTGTATTGATAACAGACTTCATTACCCCCTACATATGTTCGATTTTGTTCATATTGTCCAGAATAGTGTGACTGCAGTGCGCGAAGTGCTTCAATAGTAGTTTGCTATATTCGTAAAAATATGTTTTGGTGCTGTATGCGCGGTGTTTCGCTGTAAAAACTGTGGAAGTTATTCAACTGACTTCTAACTTTTGGCACCGCTTGCGAGATTGCATTGCTTTTTCTGCAATAATAGTCAAGCAAAGCAACGCAAGCAGACGACAGACGACTTTCACCGCACCTTCGGCACCTCCTCCGGACTCCGTCGCTGCCGCCGTTGTTTCTTTTTTTTTCTACGGGGGAGAAAGACAAATGCACTGGCGTAGAGTCACGTGGGAGAGGCGAGCGCCCGCCACAACTGGTTTGCCGGTGTCCGGCGCCTCTTTCGATTAGAACACCGCGCCGCTCCCTTGCTGCCGTGGTTTCCGGCTCCGTCGCCGCCGCGCCGTAGAGGAGGCCGGCTGTGAGAATGTGGCCGAAGCCGCCGAACGCGTCGGCGATCAAGCGCACTTGAAGTATAAAGGGTTTCGCTCTGACGTCGCCGTGCAGCGCGCGCGTTACGCCGGAGTATAAACGCGCCTTATACCCTTATAATTTATACGCGCCTTATAAACGCGCCTTTATAAAGAAAGCCTTAGGAGCTATGGAAAGGGGAAAAGCAGCTGGAGAGGATCAGGTAACAACAAATCTGCTGAAGGATGGAGGGGGCATCGTGCTAGAAAAACTAGCTACCCTCTATACGCAATGCCTTATGACCTCGACTGCACCGGAAGCTTGGAGAATGCAAACATTATCTTAATTCTTAAGAAGCGAGACACCAAAGACTTGAAAAATTACAGACCGATCAGCTGACTATCCGTTGCCTGCAAGGTATTTACTAAGGTAATTGCTAATAGAGTCAGGGCAACCTTAGACTTCAATCAATCAAATGATCAGGCAGGTTTTCGTAAAGGTTATTCCACAAAAGATCATATTCACACTATCAATCAGGTGATAGAGAAATGCGCAGAATATAACCAACCTCAATATATAGCCTTCATTTATTACGAGAAAGCATTCGACTCCGTGGAAACCTCACAAGTCATACAGGCATGGCGTAATCAGATGGTAGAAGAGCCTTATGTCAAAATACTTGAACATATATATATATATATATATATATATATATATATATATATATATATATATATATATATATATATATATATATATATATATATATATATATAGCAACTGCACAGCTACAATAGTCCTCCATAAAGTCAGCCGGCTGTTTACAGGAGGTATTCCGAGGCATGAATTGGGAACAGTTGAGAATAATAGTAAATGGAGAACAACTAAATATTCTGCGATTCGCTGATGACATTGCCTTGCTCAGGCACTCAGGAGGTGAACACTAGATCATGATCAATCAGTTAGACAGGCAGAGCAGAACGCTGGGTCTAATAATTACCATGAAAAAAAAACGTAATGTTCTGCACTCTAGCAAGGGAACAGCAGTCCACAATTTGGAGCGATAGCCTGGAAGCTGTAAAGGAAAACGTCCACAGTAGTGACAGCAGATCCGGATCATGAGAGGGAGATAACTAGAAGGATAAGATTGGGGTGGAGCGCATATGGCCGGTTCTCTCAGATCATGAGTGGCAGTTTACCAATTTCCCTCAAGAGAAAAGTGTACAACAGCTGTATCTCACCGGTACTCACCCACGGGGCTGAAACGTGGACGCTAACGAAAAGAGTTTAGCTTAAGTTAAGGACCGCTCAGCGAGCCATGGAAAGAAAAATGATAGGTGTAACGTTAAGAGCCCGGAAGCGGGCTGAGTTGGTGAGAGAACAAACGCGGGTTAATAATATCCTAGGCGAAATCAAGAGGAAGAAATGGGCTTGGGCAGGGCATGTAATGCAAAGGCAAGATAGCCGCTGGTCCTTAAGGGTAACGGCGTGGAAAGTAGCCGAGCTGGTCCCCGTCCCCGAAGGAGTGGCCTACCTCGAGGTCCACCACAGCGCTGCGATTATACGCTTCTCCTTTCACCTCTTAAAGTAGCAACGAGCAACGCACATCTTGGAGCATGGCCTCTCGCCCCTTTATTAAAACCTTATTATCTGTATTGTCATGCGTTTTGTGTATATATGTGCCCTTATGTTCTATTTCGATAGTTCCTCAACCTCTCCGCCTTGGATCCGTATAAATATGGCTGCCTTCGATCGCCTAATCTTACTGCTACATATGTCCACGTTTACTGCCCCTGTGCCAACAGCAAACAGTCTCGATACGTGTGCTTTTATGATCGGGCTTCTAGCGACAGTTGCCGCGGCTCGTGCAGCGCACAACGACTAGAGAGAGACGAGGTGGTGCTGACAAGCGCCTGATGCCCCTTACAGGCCACGATGCTGCGCCGCAGGACTATACCGCACTGAGGAGAAGCCTCGGCGCACCAGTACTTGATCCAGGCGTTTAAGTACAGTACGACCTCTCCTATAGGTCATGAGAATGTTCCGCGAGAAATTTTTCTAGCAGGCGGAAGCATATGCCTTTTAATTCAAACCTTCAAGCACGAAAACTACTAAAAAAGAAGTGGTCATTGACGATGATGCGATCAAGAAAACTCAGGCCCTGTTGTTCATTATTTACGGGCTTTGTATTTTTCTTATTTTACTCATTCTTATATTTATTACCTTGGCTGCACTCACTCTAAAGTTACTATATTCTGAAAAAAGTATTTATGGGAAAAAATAGGAAATTTTCAGCCGACCACTGGGAAAAACCAACTGGCCAATGCGACAACACTGTGCACTGCTCATCTAAGTAAGTACCGTTGAAAACTTGCTACGATGAAAAAGTTACCATAATACGCAAGCTCTGTGTGCAGTTGACCGCAAATGAGCCAGCGGTTGAGGCGGGGAAATTTTTGAGTCTTCACGATAAAAATGGACAAAACTGTATGGGGCACACTATCGTCATAGCAATAACAGCAGGTGAAGCACTTTTCCAACTTTGCAGTGTATTTTGCGTTTTCATTGCGTCCAATTGTATTACGCCTGAAAAAAACAAAACAATGCCTTCGACTGCCAATAATGAAAACAGCGCTGAAGAAGAAGCCGGAAGGCGAAACGAGGAAGTGACAACAACAGTGTCAACAACAAAAGAGACAAACCTTTGATAGGTAAACAAGCTTAGGAGCTTTGACTTACTCGTACTAGATGGCGGCACAGTACGATACGCTTCTCGGGCGCTACGCCAGCCACACTCAACAAAATCTGTCCTTGCCAGGACCGGCTGCAGTGCGCGTAAGGTGCGCCCGTGGCGTTCGCAAAGCTTTTGCGGACGCACAGCCAAAACTGTCTATTCTTTCACCGCATTGCTCGGGAAGAGCGATGCGGGTGGCACAAGCCCCACTGGAGGCTGTGTTCGAAGCAGCCGCCTGCCGGTGTTGTGGCGCATCTGTGCCGCTAGAGGAATGAGGACTCGCCGCGACCAACCATAAGTTTTACCTGTTTTGAGTAGTTACAACAGCGCATCATGTCGCGTGTGTTACTTTTTGTCAATGTTCTTTTTCGCTGTGTTTCCCGTCAGGTAGCAATGCACCAACCTGCGCAGGGTTAACAAAAAAACGGAGATGACACACTGAGAAGATGGGGAGCTGACATAATTTCCATAGAATCATAATCAGAATCGACTAGTGTGTGAAAGACCAATGCTGTCGTGTTTCCTCGGCATAAATCCATCGGGATTCTCTCGCCCCGCCAGCCCACACACTGCCACGGCCGGGAAGAGGCCTCTTGTCGTGGATAATGTTCCAAGCGGATGCCGACGACGAAGGAATGTGCCTCGCGCTGCCGTCGCCGCCTGTTACCGGGGGGCTCAAGCATCGTAGCCGGATTCCGCTTAACGCCGGACAGCGAAGGAAATCTCGCTAAGGTTTCTTGGGTCCAGGGTAGATCATCCTGCCTTCGTCACTGCTAGAACCTATAGTCTAGCGTGCTATCCTCGCGCTATATATATATATATATATATATATTAAGGAAGCTAACAGTCACCGAAACCAAGGTGGATAGGGGAATGTTTTCTATTTTTTTTGTTAACAAAAAAAAATAGAAAACATTCCCCTATCCACCTTGGTTTCGGTGACTGTTAGCTTCCTTAATATGTTTGTTAAACGACCACCTCATTTCATTTCCCTTGTCTGCTAATAGCTTAAAGGGGGTCTCGGTTCTGGCAGTCTTGATGCCATAGGTATTATAAGAGGGCACTCGCACAGTTTCCGCCCTCGCCGTTAGATGACGTTCTACGTTACACTTGCGGTATTACAGGACGTGCTACGTCCACCGCTTTGGACGAGGGTGGCGCTGGTGAACACTCTCAAGGTTCGCTTACACGCAAAACATAAATACCCACGAAAGCAGCAGATTGGACAGCCGTCGCCGTAGCTCAGTTGGTAAGAGCACCGAACGATATTCGGAGGTCGTGGGTTCGGATCCCACCGGCGGCATGGTTGTTTTTTCTGCTGGTTTATAAGTAATTTTCTTTAAAACCAATCGATTGGCATTAGAAATAACAAAAAAATAGAAAACATTCCCCTATCCACCTTGGTTTCGGTGACTGTTAGCTTCCTTAATATGTTTGTTAAACGAGCACCTCATTTCATTTCCCTTGTCTGCTAATAGCTTAAAGGGGGTCTCGGTTCTGGCAGTCTTGATGCCATAGGTATTATAAGAGGGCACTCGCACAGTTTCCGCCCTCGCCGTTAGATGACGTTCTACGTTACACTTGCGGTATTACAGGACGTGCTACGTCCACCGCTTTGGACGAGGGTGGCGCTGGTGAACACTCTCAAGGTTCGCTTACACGCAAAACATAAATACCCACGAAAGCAGCAGATTGGACAGCCGTCGCCGTAGCTCAGTTGGTAAGAGCACCGGACGCGATATTCGGAGGTCGTGGGTTCGGATCCCACCGGCGGCATGGTTGTTTTTTCGGCTGGTTTATAAGTAATTTTCTTTAAAACCAATCGATTGGCATTAGAAATTAACAAAAAAAAATAGAAAACATTCCCCTATCCACCTTGGTTTCGGTCTTCCTTAATATGTTTGTTAAACGAGCACCTCATTTCATTTCCCTTGTCTGCTAACATATATATATATATATATATATATATATATATATATATATATATATATATATATATATATATATATATATATATATATATATCACTCTGCTTCAACTGAGGCACTTCCCACATTTTCGGCTCAGTGGAACAAAATATCACAACGACTGATTTAATGAGGCTTCACCTTTCAAAGAATATTGTTTGATCTTTTTTTTCTTCCGAGTGACTTTATCCAATTCAGTTAATATGGTCAGCTTTGGTGACTCCCCGAAAGAAGCGAATGGTGACCGCAGAAAAAAGATGGCGCCACTGCTTCCCTTCAGCGAAAAAACGGGTTTTGCGTTTAACATGCGCTGACATGTCACAGCACACGGGCGCTGTGCGATGTCAGTGCACGTTAAAGATCCCCAACAGGTCGGAATTATTCTGGAGCCCTCCACTACGGCATCTCTTTCTTCCTGTCTTCTTTCACTCCCTCCTTTATCGCTTCCCTTACGGCGTGGTTCAGGTGTCCAACGATATATGAGTCCGATACTGCGCCATTTCCTTTCCCCAAAAACCAATTATTATTATTATTATTATTATTATTATTATTATTATTATTATTATTATTATTATTATTATTATTATTATTATTATTACTTCGGTTGGCCGATATGGAAGAAGGCAATTACGTTTTCGTATCATGCACGGATAAACCAAGTAAGTACCGTTGTAAAACATGCAACGATACAAAAGTTAGCACGATACGCAAGCTGTGTGTGCAGTTTCACCATAAACGAGCTAGCGGTTGAGGCGGGAAATTCTTTTGAAAGTATTCACGATAAAAATGCCAATACTGTATACAGTAAGGCATAACATCAAGAAATGCGTCAATTTAGTTGAAGTTGAAGTTTATTTTGCAACAAAGTATTGCGAGGAAGGCCAGGGAAAAAGCTGTATGAACAGCTTGAGGGATCCTGACTTGCCCTTTACACAGCAGTATTGACGGTAGCAGAAGCACGAGAACAAAGAACAGATAAAAGGAAAAATGGGAACATCATGAAAGCATATGGATTATATAATACATATGTACTTATACGTAAAAATTAATTATCAGAATGCAGCACGACGAAAAAAAAACGCTAAAGGATGGGGGTGGGGGAAGACGGGTGCTCATGACAATAGCAACATAAACCTACATGAATCTTTGTCGCAATTCATGTAGAGAAACGTCGGACAAGTCAAGATTATCACAGCAGTACAGCTGGTTCAATAACTTAGGTAAAGTGTAATCCAACTTCTGATGACCATAATTGGTACGATATGTCTTAAAATTCCAAGGCTCTATGCGACGCATATCATACACTCTTTTGTTTTTCTCTAAACCAGCTAGATAAATCAATGCATCATCGTTTTTCATTATTCTGAGTTTATATTTATGAAACAGCCAATAGTCATATATGCATTTTATTGGTGTAATGCTGTGTTTTTGGAAAATATTGTCGGTGTGAAGAAAATATGGCACTTTACTTGCAATGCGTACGATTCGTTTCGGTAAGACTGCAAGTTTACTAAGATTTTCTGCTGTTGTTGTTGCCCACACGAGGCATTCGTAGCTCAGTACAGAAGTGAATAAAGAGTTGTAGAGTAGCATGTTAACCGCTGTAGAAAAATTAAAGCAATGACGGCGCATGATACCGAATGTTTTGGAAAGCTTGTTAACTATGTAGCGAATGTGGTCAGTCCATGACATATCGTCTGCAAAGTAGGCGGCCAATGTTTTTCAGACTTTACGAAATCTACTGTGGCATTGTTGAATTCAGACAGAGGAAACGCGAAGTGTTTACGACGCAGGTGAAACATGACCGCTTTAGTTTTATTAACATTAATTTGTAAATTGTTGTTATATGCCCAAACAATTATTGCTCCCAAGGTTTTGTTTGCTCGGTTGCCAAGGTCAGCAGTTGAAGTACCAGGAAAAAATAGACTTGTGTGGTCAGCATCAATTGTGTACTTGGCAGTTCTATCGACGTGGCCAATGTCTTTAACATAGAGAACAAAAAGAAAGGGGCCCAAAATACTCCCTTGCGGAACGCCGGAAACTATTGGTTTCAGCTGGTGCATTCACCAGCTATGCTAACGAACTGGGACCTATGTCGCAAATACGAATGAATTAACAAGAGGGCTTTGCCTCTAATGCCATAATGATCCAATATTTCAAGAAAAGTAGAATGATTAACTAAATCAAACGCTTTTGAGAAATCCAGAACATAATCCGAGTACCAGAGTTTTCACTTAAATTTTTGCAGTATCAACTATTTCTGAGCAAGAAGAGCTAATTCTGTCGATTTGTTTTTGCAAAAGTCATACTGAGCAGTAGTAACAATGTTATATCTATCAGTGAAAGACGACAGCCGTTTTAGAATAACTTTTTCCAAACCTTTAGAAAAAACAGGCTAGGTAGATATAGGGCGATATATTCCCAATTCATTTTTGTTTCCTTTTTTAAACGCTACTATAACTTTCCTTGTCTGCATAAGACGGGAAAAAGTGCCAGACAGTAAAAACAGATCAAAGATATGGGCAAGGCAAGGCGCATGAAAATCGATAACAAACTTTACGGGATGTATTTGTAACCGGACGTGTTTGTAGCCTTACTCTTATTCAGCGATAAAAATGTTGTAACTACTTCATTTATTGTAACCGGTTCTAAAAATATTGTTTCACGGTTTTGGACGAGCATATAGGACAAATCTGCGTCACTATCTGATGAGTCAGCAAAAGAAATAAATTAGTCGTTGAAAGCGTTCGCTGGCTCAGCACACTTTAACTAATTTTCACCTTACGCAATTTGGACTGTTGGTTCCAGAGAGTTTCTTAACATCGACTTTAACACCTTCCAGACATTTTCAGATCGCCCCTGAGTTGAAATAAAGCGTTTAAAAATATATTGCTTTTTAGCCGCACGAGGTTGTTTAGGACAAAGTTACCAAATTTCTGTAACCTTTTCAACGCTTCTAGACACCTGCTTCTCAAAAATAGTTTGTAAAGTTTATCTCGTTTCTTTATTACTTGCAGCATTTCTCTGTCGATCCATGGTTTCCTACTTTTCTTTGATTGTGAAAATTTCTTCTGAGGTAAAGAATTATAGTAGATCTCGCAAAAGTTTTCTAAAAACTTTTTCATATTGCCACATGCCTAACGCTCCGCGCGGCCCCCACGCTTAGCAGAAACGACGATGAAGCGGTGGTTGGCTCTCGAAGCGCTCTGGCGGCGGGGTAGCGGATAAGTACCTGGCGGTGTGGCGCTAACTTTCTAAATTTCTTCTTTTTGTCTGTGCCTGTTTGCTCTTGTTCTGGGGTGATTGGGCGCGGGACTAGAGCTTAATGTCTATTTCTCCTGGCCAGGGGTTTTCCCCTTGGTCGGCATCTCTTCCTCAAGACCAGCTCCCATTTGATCTCTTTTTCCGCAGTGGAGTTTCGAGAATTCCGGTCGCTTTAGTGCCGTCCAAAGGAGGCGCTATTCGACTGAATAACCCGAAGGCAGTGCACGTGGCTCTTCAATCGACATCCAAGCACTTCATGCGCATTACGGATGTCCGGCAGTTAGGCAGGGGTGGTATTTTGTGCAGGTCACCAGAAAAAGACTGCATTGAAGACCTGCTAAAGTGTACGACCTTCGCCAACCACCCGGTGAGCGCATTCATTCCGCCTCATCTAGCATGTTCCAAGGGCTTGGTCCGAGGGGTCGACTCTCGATTGAGCCCTGTGGAAACGCTTGAGAACCGCTCACCTGCGGGAGTGATTGCTGTCCATCGATGCAGCAGGATGGTTGATGGAGTAAAAATTCCTACGGAGTCCGTCATTGACACATTTGCAGGAACATTTTGCCCGTAAGAGATTAAGGTGTGGCCATTGGTTTTTCGAGTAGATGCCTTTAACTCTCGGCCCCTTCAGTGTCAGAACTGCTGGCGATTTGGCTACAGCGGCAAAGCCTGCAAATCGGCATTACGCTGCAGTGCCTGTGGGGAACGTCATTGCAGAGAGGAATGTCCTGAACAGCAAGAGAAATGTTGTTTGTGTACCGGAGCTCACCCTGCTGACTCTCCTGACAGTCCTGCACGAGCACAAGAAGTTCAGGTGCTTGAGCTTATAGACAAGCTCAGATGCACGCGGAGAGAGGCTTTTGCCGCAGTCAAGGGGAGAGCCTCAGGCTACTCTAGTGTGGCCGCCAAATGCCCACCCATAGTGTATTCTAGTTGGTCCCAGGCTATTACAGCGGCAGTTGAGAAAGCTGTGGCAAATGCAATGGATCGCATTATGGAAACCGTATCCACGTGCATTTCGCAGGTCATAGCTACTCAGATGACCAATCTGCTGCAGGTGCCCACCGCTCCGCTCATGTCTTCTTTGGCTTCGGAAGCTACTCCTCCTTCTGTAGTAATCGATTCCGCTCCACAGGGCCAAAAACAATGTGAGCAACAAAAGACCTCTCAGGCCTCTCCTCCGAACAGCGTTATGTACGCATCCTCTATGGACTGTGTGGATATGGAGTCTGATCTGCGCGCACAGAAACGAAGTGGGTCTCCTTTGAATATTGCAGGTCCATCTTGCCCCCAGTCAAAGACAAAGAAAAGTAACGCAAGTCAAAATGCTAAGACCAGGATTCTAGAAAAGGCAGCCGCGGCTGCAGCTCTCCCGCCAAGATAGGGTTCTTAATGCTCGAGGGGATGGTTGTAGCGCGACAAAAAAACAACACAAGAGACAGAGACGAACGGGACAAGCGCCACTCTCAACTGGTTTTATTCAAAACCAGGGTTCTTAAGTGTACTCCCATGGAATTATCGATCTATATTCCCAGATTCAACAGATTTAAATTGCCTATGCAATCAGCTTCTACCAGATTTAGTTGCTTTACAGGAAACGTGGCTAACTAAAAATTTCAATTATCATCTCAAGGATTACCGTCCGTTCCGGCTTGACCGGTCAACACAAAGAGGATGGTTGTTAGTCCTCATCGCTACAATGTTTTGCCACAGGGGCATGCATTTCTTTTCAATATGTGGACAATGAATATGAAATCCTTGCGGTTGACCTCAGTGTCCCATGTCGCCATTTACGGTTACTAATGCATATTTCCCGTCTGGTGTGCGTGACACTCGGCCCCTTGACTCACTAATGTCTAGTAGCCGATCTCAGGTCCTATTACTTGGAGACTTCAATTCTCACCATGTGACGTGGGGGTTTAAAACAGACAGCTCTGGTTCTAGACTATTTGATTGGGATTCTGACTACAACTTGTTGTGCAAAAATTCTAGATTGCCAACGTTTGTGAGGAGTCAATGCCGCTCCGCCTTGGATTTAACTTTTTCTTCCCAAGGAGTCTATGTTATGTATTGGGCGCCTGTTGATCGTGCAACAAACAGTGATCATCTACCGATGAGTTTCAAGTTTGCGTGTAACTTAACTCTTCCTGAGCGACATCAGCGCACGTTAATAAATTACGGTTGCTTTAAAGATACGCTAAAATCAGCCCTCCAAATCACTTCAGACCCTTGCGCTCAGAGAAGTGCCGAAAGCAAGGCTGCACATCTATGTTCAGTACTGGACCATGCAAGGCAAAAGTCTGAATTTTTGGTTAAGAGAACAAAGGGTGCAATCGCGAACAATTGGTGGAATGCTGAGTGCACGCGTGCATATAGACGACGGAAAGCAGCTTGGAAGAAACTTCTCATCAATCAATGCCCAAAAAATTGGCTGGATTATAAGTGTGTTGCAGCAACATTTAAGCGCACTGTGGCCCGTGCAAAGGAGGAGTATAATACAAGTCATTATGAGTTCCTTTCCCAATCAGGAAATAAAACAAGCTTTGTTTAATTTAAAAAGGCGCAACAAGGTGATTGCTCCGGCTGCCAACATTGAATCCCTCGTTCAGTCCCCTGCTGACATCGCAAAGGCCTTAGAGGATATTGCGTGTGGCCTAGAGCTTCACTTTACATCTGCTTTACCTTCTTCTACTATATTCACATGCACCTCAAGTGATTTCACTTAGGTCTCTATGCCTGAGGTGTCGCAAATTGTTCTGCGCTTATCCCCAGCGGCTCCTGGACCCGATAATGTCATTTCATCTATGATCAAAATTTTGTTCAATGAATCTCCTGCTGACCTGTTAGCTATAGTTAACCATTCTATTAAAGGTCCTTGGATACTTTATGATTGGCGTCTTGCTGAAATAGTTCCATTGCTTAAAAAGCAAGGGGAGGGCTTAACTTAAGACAACATACGCTCTATTTCATTAACATCGAACCTAGTGAAATTGGTGGAAAGGGTCCTTCTCAGCCGTGTCATGGCATTCATTTCGAAAAATGCCCTCTTGAATCCATGTCAAACTGGTTTCAGGACGGGATGTTCAATTTGATGTGCGCATGCTGACCTAGAGAGACGTATTAAATTAGCTCGCAATAGAAAACAGTTTGCCGCGCTTGTTACCTTGGATGTCAGTAAAGCAGACAACTGCGTTTAGCACTCGACTCTGTTGCTAAGATTTGAGGAACTGAACTTGGCAAGCTATTTTGTAGCCTGGATTTCTGTTTTTATGGAAAATAGAGATTTTACTGCTGCCGAAATGGTGTTTCGTCAAGGAGATTTCCACAGACAAGAGGTGTGCCGCAAGGATCAGTTCTCTCACCTGTTCTAAGCTCAATTTCATGTTCATGCATTGAAAATGTGAAAACTTATGTGTATGCCGATGATATTGCATTTTTGCATCAGCAGGTGACATTCACACTATTTATCGAAGCCTGCAAAATTACCTCAATGTTCTTGACAACTGGTTATGAAGAATTAATCTGTCCCTCAATGCGAAGAAATGCGCATTGTTAGTATTTCCGGTTTCTGTTCCTGTAAATATCTGCCTGGTCTATAGAAATAACATAATACCTCAAGTTCAGACGGTGAAGTATCTCGGAGTAATATACGACTCTACTCTATCCTGGAGGCCACACATTGAGCAAGTTTCGGCAAAAGGAGTTCGGGCCATTGGCATCCTACGCAGGCTTTGTAGTGCTAGGTCAGGCACGAGAAAGCATACACTTCTGAATATTTATAAAATGTACGTCCGCCCATTTTGGAGTTCGGGTTTGTTTTATTCTCAGGAGCTCCTGCCTATAAACTTCGCCCTCTTGTGCTGTTGTAGCGTGAGGCGCTGCGCCTTTGTCTGGGGCTTCCAAAATAAGTCGCCAATGCTGTTCTGCATCTTGAGGCGCGAATTATTTCGTTATCAGCTAGGTTTCACCTTTTAACAGTTCAAATATTTTTAAAACTGTACGACTCACCTCTTCACGCTTCCAGTATATTATTTCATAGTCAACCTTCCGCCTTTTTAGTGCCGCCTGGTCTTGTTTTCAGACTCCGCAGATATATTACGTGCTGTCCCTCCTTGACCCGGAAATATTCATTTCACAGATGCCCGCCAAATGTAAAACAACTCGTCATCTGTCTAGATTGAACTCGACGACATTTTCCCATCGAATGCAAAGCTGCAGCCCTTCCCGCTTCTTCAGGGTCTGTTGCAGGACCACCTTGGTCATTTCCCTCTCATGTTCTTATTGCTACCGATGCCTCGCACGATCGCGAAAAGGCAGTTGTGGGAATTTTTTCGCCTTCACTGGTTTGGCCTTTTTCTCTCCGTGTTCCTGATTTCACTCCAATTCTTCTGGCTGAATTATTAGCAGTAATCTTAGCCTTACGAAATTAGAAACTACCGTTTCCCAGGTCCTGGTTATGACAGACTCCCTGTCCATTTCCTCTTCATTATCCTCACCCACTGAGTCTCTGGCATTACGCCTCTTTAAGTTCCTGATTCCGCTCCATCTACATTCGGTAAGGTTGCTTTGGGTACCAGGTGACATGGGCTTTCAGTTAAATAAGGTTGCAGATTCCATAGCTAGAGCCCCTCTCTTCGGCCCAATTGTTGCTGTCCTGCCAACGTGTGCATATACAGCTGCGGTGAGGTTTCGCAGCTACACAATATTTCAGGAATTTGCTGCCTCGGCTCTTACATCATCTCCCGAATATCAGGATCTTCTGCATCCTTGGAGTAGCAAAGAGTGGCGCTAGCGCTGACTGGAGGTCTCTTTCACGAGTTTGCGTTGCCAGGTTCCCCTTCTAAATTTCTACCTTCACAGATCTGGACTGGCGGCTTCTCCATTGTGCCCTTTTTGTGCCGAACCTGAGACAATAGATAACTTCCTACTCTTCTGCCGCCGCTTCCCTCTATTTGAGGAAGTGTCTTTAGCAAATTCCATTTCATCAATTGGGCTTGCCTGTGTCTTCCGCGGTTGTTCTTTCATTGGCGCGTCTTTGCTTGAAAGAAGCGACAGGAGTGTGCGCTCTGCTGTGCAAAATGTTCTTCAAGAAACGCAGGGACTCCCATTCTAATTTCTTTTTCCGGCTCTCAGTCAGTACGACATTCAAACAGTACAGGCATTGTTTACTATTGTGCACATTAAGCTATTGTCCCGTCTTCGATCTCTAAGCTAACAGGACCCTTGTCCTTCCGTCTTCCAATCTATCAGACTACATACTATTACCACTCTTTTTGCCGTAAAAACTTTCTTGTATCCAGTAATTAACCGCCTGTGTCTTGGCCACTTCCCCGTAGTAGGTATGTGCCAGCAATGTCTGAGGTCTTCCTACCTTCCTCTGTGACCTGGACCCTGGCTCTCAGTCCTGGGTTCTCCCCGACGCTTACCTGCACGGCTCCTAAGGTCGTGACACTAGTGGAGATACAACCGATGCTCCCTTCTCCTGCTGAAAACTCTACGCGCCCGCCTCTTGTGACCACCCCTGTCCATCGTGCCAGCCGGAGGATCCGAGGCCTGTCCACCGAGGGCTTCTCTCGTGTCGGCGCACCCTCGACTTTCACTCCGTTCATGGCGACGCCACGGCCCGCCGTGACTATGACTGTACCTTCGGCCAGCCCCACCTATCTGACCCTTCAGACCCCACGAACACCTAAGCACTTTAACGGTGGCCGGTTCGAGAATGCTGAGGACTGGCTGGGCCACTATGAAAAGGTTGCGAACTTCAACTGCTGGTACGAAGCGATCAAGATGCGTAACGTGTATTTCAGCCTTGAAGACTGCCCGCACGTGGTTTGAGAACAGTGAGGCTACCTTGTCTAAGTGGCCGGACTTCCGACGTCAGCTCCTGACCACGTACGCCAACAGCGACCGCCGGGAAAGCCTGGAGCGTGCCCTGATCCATCGAATTCAACTTCCAAATGAGGGTGTTGCAATGTACGCAAAGGATGTGATGTGACACGTCTTTGCCATCTCGCCGATCAGGCCATGAGTGAAGAAAAAAAAGCTGCGGCACCTGGTGCGCGGCATAAAAGACCAGCTCTTTTCCGGCCTGTACGGAACCCGAGCAACTTCGTCACGGAGTGTCTGGCCGACGCCGTGCACATGGAGCAATTGCTGCAGCAGAGGTCCAATCAGTACGCCCGGCAGCTGCGTCCAGTTCCGACACTGTCCACTTTGGACCGGTTCCTCCCAGATTCCTGGGTGTATCCGAGCTCCCTTCGCGAACTCATCCGTTCCGTGGTCCGCGAGGAGCTGCAGCACCTTCAAGGAACATTTGCCCCTCGCATCGATTCCGTTACCAGCGTCATCCGCGAGGAAGTTCAGCAGGTGCTCAGGGCCCCATCCGATCCCGCGCCGTACCCGGCCCCTGTTCAGCCAGTCACGTACGCGGACGTCGTGCGCCGCCCAGCCCCAATTCCTAGGCCTTCGCCTTACACCCCTCCAGTGGTCGCGGTGCACGCTGCTCCACCGTTTCCTTACGGGGCTGATCGGCGCCAGGCACCACGGAAGACTGATCTCCGGCGCACTCCGGATCAACGCCCGCTTTGCTACCACTGTGGCGAAGCCGGCCATCTCTACCGGCGGTGCCCATATCGCGAAATGGGTCTACGCGGATTTTTTCTGGACAGTCTCCGTCCACGACCCGGAGAGCACCCTCAGGACATCGGCGAGTTTGTCGCCCGCCAGCGTAGTTCCCTGCCTCCTCCCCGCCGCCCGTCTACCCGCCGCGAGTTGCGCTAGCCTTCTCCACGGCGGTCTTCGCCTTCTCAGTCCCGTTATGCCTCGGCACAACGTGGTTCCTCAAGCCCTCATCGGGAAAATTAGCTCCGGCGACCTTTGGACGCGAGGCCGCCGAACTCCGATCCGCGCAAAGCTTCCACCGCCGCACCCATCGACTCGCCCCGACGTCTAACGCCGCATCGCCGCATAGTTTTCCCCGACACGTCACCCGAATCGCCCTGACGCCGCCGCCCCAGTCGCCGACCAGCTTCCGCCGTCGCACCAATTGAGTCACTCCCAACAGCCATCGACAGATCGCTCTGAAGATCTCCTTGGACATCTCTGTTCTCGTCGACACTAAGGAAGTCAGCGCGTTTGTCGATACGGGCGCAGATTACTCCATCCTTAGCGTAAGGCTTGCAACTGCCCTGAAAAAAGTGACGACACCGTGGGAAGGCCCCGACCTACGTACGGCCGGCGGTCATGTTTTCGCACCGCTAGGTATGTGTGCGGCCCGGGTTACGGTTCGAGGCTGCACCTTCGTCGCCACTTTTCTTGTTGTGCGTGAATTATCTCGCTATGTCATCCTCGGCATCGACTTTCTTCGCGAGCACGGTGCTATAATAGACATCCCGAATAGTTGGTGACGTTTTATACCGAAATTGCCACAGGAATGCCGACGCAGCAGGGTTCTCGGTCCGTCCTGCGAGTCACCGACGATAACGTTACGGTGCCCCCACGTGCCAGTATTCTCTCTAGAGTTACTCTAGAGTATTCTCTCTAGAGGCCGACTCCAATCGCCGCCAATCCTAGCACATTTCGACGAAGATGCCGACACAGAGGTACATACGGATGCGAGCAACGTCGGTCTTGGCGCCGTTCTCGTCCAGCGGCAAGACTATGTCGACAAAGTAATTGCCTATGCCTGCCGCGCACTGTCGCGCGCTTAGTTGAGCCACTCAACCACCGAAAAAGATGTTTAGCGGTAGTCCGGGCAGCAGCTAAGTTCCGCCCATACCTGTACGGCAGACCGTTTGGCGTCGTCACCGACCACCTACCGCTGTGCTGGCTGAAAAATTTGGACACTTGCGGCCGCCTTGCAGGTTGGGCATTACGCCTGCAAAAATTCAATTTCACCGTCACCTATAAGTCTGGTCGGAAACACACCGACTCTGATAGCCTGTCATGCGTTCCCGTCGAACCTACTCCCCAAGACACAAAACAATTGTAGAAAAACAAAAACTTCCCTTTGGAACATGCATACACGAAGACTACAATCAGGTTATTACAATGCAGGAACTAAACACAGTACTAACATCCGGTAAAATGACAGCACCAGGCCCAGACAATATACATTATGCCATGCTTGCTCACCTCTCTGAGACTGCCATAGAGGCTCTCCTAAAATTTTTCAATAAAATATGGATGAGTGGAGAAATCCCCCAAGCATGGAAAGAAGCAATCATAGTACCCTTCCTAAAACCTGGCAAGCCACCAACTACTCCCACCAGTTACAGGCCAATAGCACTCACTAGCTGTATAGCAAAATCATTGGAAAGCATTCTAAACATCAGACTAACCTTTATACTTCAGTCCCGGCAACTTTTAGATATACACCAGTGCGGTTTTAAAAAGACATGTTCCACAACCGATCACATCGTTCGCTTTGAGAACACAGTTCGGGAAGCGTTCATCCACAACCAGCACTGTATCGGGGTCTTCTTCGACATGGAGAATGCTTACGATACCACGTGGAGGTTCGGTATCCTCCGTGACCTAGCGGACCTAGGTATCCGCGGCAGGATGCTGAGCTGTTTGAATGACTTCCTAACCAACCGCACGTTCCGAGTCCGCCTAGGTGCAACCTTCTCCAACACTTTTACACAAGAAACTGGCGTACCCCAGGGGTGCATCCTCAGCACGACCTTATTCATCATCAAAATGAACTCAATAGGAAAAGTAATCCCAAAATCCATAATGTACTCTGTTTACGTAGACGACCTCCAAATAGCATGCACGTCATCCAGCATACCCACCTGTGAGCGACAGATACAAATAACAATAAATAAACTGGCTACCTGGGCAGATAGAAACGGATTTAGATTTTCCCCTCAGAAAACAGTAGCGGTTCTGTTCTCTTTGAGACGAGGCCTACAGGCCAACCCCACAATATATCTAAACCGAACCCAATTACCTGTCAAACAAGAGCATAAATTTCTAGGGATAACTTTCGATAAAAAGCTCACTTTCTTGCCACATATAAACACCTTAAAGAAAAAAGCTTCCCAAGCCCTCAATGTGCTAAAACTACTGTCAAGAAAACGCTGGGGATCTGATAGGGCATGCCTATTACATATATATCGTTCTCTGGTTCGCTCTAAGTTAGACTATGGGTGCATAGTATATGGCTCAGCAAGACCGTCCTACATAAAACGACTAGATCCTATCCACAATCTTGGTTTAAGGTTGTCTTCTGGTGCTTACAGAACTTCACCAATAGCAAGTCTGTATGTGGAAACGAATGAACCTTCCTTAGAAGATCGAAGAACTGCAATAACTTGTACATACATCCTCAAAATCCTTTCTCACCCCAAACATCTCTGTTACTCAATCGTCACGAAATGCCCATCCAGAATACTCTTCAACAACAAGCCTCACGCAATTAAGCCGTTGCTCTTGCGCTTCGAAGAAAAATGCCAAGCACTAAACATACTAAATGAAATTAAAAATATTGCCCCAAGATGCGAAGCGCTACCACCATGGTACACTCTTCCCACAGTGTGTGACGTCACACTAACACGCCTCAGGAAAACTTGTACACCACACGACCTGATAATACAAGAATATCTAGCACTACAAGAAAAATACAGAAATTACACTCCATTTTATACTGACGGGTCAAAAACTCCTGCTCATGTAGGAAGCGCAGTAATACAAGGAAAAAATGAAAATGCAGTACGACTTCCCTCATGTGCTACAGTTTTCACCGCGGAGTGTTATGCTATTAGTGTTGCGGTGCAAAAAATAACAAATGAAAACATCAAAAACAGCATCATCTATACAGATTCACTGAGCGTCCTTACAGCATTAAACTCTAAAAATGCCACGGAGCCACTGATTGGAAGCATCATACATAATATAGTAAAGGTCACAACACAAAAACATGTTATAAAATTGTGCTGGGTTCCCAGTCACGTTGGCATTCAGGACAATGAGAGAGCCGACATGTGTGCTGCACAAACCAGAACCATGGAAATAAAACATGTGAATTTGCCTCCTAGGGATTACATGAAGTTAGTGCATAGCAGACTAAGAGACAAGTGGCAAGCTTCTTGGGAAAATGAAGGACACAACAAGCTGCATACCATAAAGCCCATTATAAAAGAATGGAAATCATGCCACCATAAAGAGCGTTTTATCGAAGTAATTTTATGTCGTTTACGCATAGGTCACACACACATCACCCATAACTTCTTATTAACAAAAAAAAAACAAACCTGTGTGTGAAATGTGTGGTGAAGAGCTCACAGTAAATCACATTTTAATTTCTTGTTCGCATCTCGAAGAACTTAGACAAAAAGTTTTTACGGTATTTTACAATGAACACATTCCATTTCATCCCGCATTGCTTTTAGGCGAGCAAACACTCGTCGAATTTTCACTTGTTTGTAAGTTTCTAAAGAAAGCCAGTGTTTTAAATCTATTATAATGTAACCTCTGTACACTTGACATAGCATCATCTAACCTTGTGTTTGGCGCATGATAGCCATAGTTGCTTATGCGCCATAAAACCCCATACAACAACAACAACAATCGACTATAGATCACTTCCTTGGAGCGGTCAGCACGTCGGATCTCGTTTCCAGACAGCGTGCTGACGCCAAGCTGCGTCTGCTCATAGAACATCTCGATGGTGGGCACCCTGAGATACCACGGTACCTGGTTCGTGGGATATCATCGTTCTGCCTCCGGAGCGGGGTGCTTTATGAAAGGAACTCTACTTCCAGTCCGACAACTTACCTGCTTGTCATACCGTCTGATTTACGGGATGAAGTTCTCTCGCCTGCCGTGATGGACCGACTTCCGGCAACCTTGGTGTCACACGCAGTTTGTCCTGAATCCGGCAGAACTGCTACTGGCCACAGCTGCCTGCAAGCGTCAAGCGTTATGTCCGGACATGCCGCCAAAGCCAGCGTCGGAAAAAACTGGCGCTCAAGCCTCCCGGACTGCTTCAGTGCATCGAGCCGCCACAAATACCATTCGGCAAAGTCGGCATGGACCTTCTGGGGCCATTCCCTCGTTCGTCGACCGGCCACAAGTGGATCGTAGTCGCCACAGACCACTTGACCCGTTACGCTGAAACGAAGGCCCTTGCGTGAGGTACTGCCGCCGAAGTTGCCCACTTCTTTATGCACGGCATCGTGCTTAGACATGGCGCCCCATCGACCACCATTACTTACCGAGGCAAGTCGTTTACAGCCCGGATCTTACGTGACGTCTTAACGCTTAGCCATATAGCTCATCGACCAACAACAACGTATCATCCCCAAACCAATGGTCTAACGGAACGGCTCAAAAAACATTAGCGGACACGATATCGATGTACGTTGTCGTTGAACATAAAACGTGGGATGAGATCTTGCCGAACGTCACCTTCGCAAATAATACAGCGACGCAGCAAACCACCCAGTTTACCCCGTTCCGTCTCGTCTATGGTAGAGAGGTCCCCATGATGTTGGACGCGATGCTTCCATACGGCGATGCAGAAGTAACCCCTGAAGCAGGCCACTTCGTGGAACAAGCGGAGCAAGCCCGCCAGCTGGCCCGCTTGAACATCAGGGACCAGCAATCCGTCGATGCTCGACACTATAACCTTCGGCACAGGGACGTGCACTACGAGCCGGGTGACCAGGTATGGGTGTGGACACCCGTGCGCCACAAGGGGTTGTGCGAAAAGATTATTAATAGGTTTTTCGGCCCGTACAAAGTCCTGCGCCGCCTGAACAGCGTCATCTACGAAGTTGTTCCCGATGAAACTGTGGTCGCCGGCCGTCAGCGTCGACGGCCTGGAGTCGTTCATGCTGCGCGCCTAAAACCGTACTTTTCGCGTGACTTAGCGCTGTGTGCACTCTGTCTCCTCTATCTTCTTACCCCGCATGCGAACTTGACTCTCCTCACCTCTCAACTAGCGCCAGATGTATAGTTCACCTCACCCCTATTTTTCGTTTTTTTCCCTTCTTCTCTCCCTGTACATAAACCATTTTTTTCCTTCTTCTCTCCCTGTACATAACCCACTGCACATCGAGACGATGTTTGCTTTCGCGGGGGGTGGGGGGGGGGGGATAATGCCACGTGCCTAACGCGCCGCGTGGCCTCCACACTTAATCGAAATGACGACGAAGCGGTGGTTGGATCTCGAGGCGCTCTGGCTCTGTGGCCTGGACACTGGCTCTCTAATTAAAAGCTCTCAGTCCTGGGTTCTCCCCGACGCCTACCTGCACGGCTCCTCAGGTCGTGACAATATGCTTCATCAGGGTCGATTCCTGCAAAAACGTCTTCCCAGCTAACGATAGATAAGCGCTGCTTAAACTCACATAATTTTCGACCGTTGATAAGTCGGGAAGATGATCTTTCTAGTTGTCGCTTAGAATTGAGGCTCATATTGACAGCTATAAATATTGGCAAGTGATCGCTAATAGCGCGACTGATAGTACCGGATTTAGGGTTTCTGGATTAAAGTTTGTGATGAAGAGGTCTAAGAGCGTTTCAGATTCTGAGGAAGTCCGTGTGGGTGACATGATAACATTTTCACAGGAATGAACGTTTAGCACGCTCTTAAATTCTATTGCGGTTATACTATTGGCTAGAATATCAATATTAAGGTCACCACCTAATATTAACTGATATTGGTTCATGTTGACCAATTCTAAGAAGGAATCTAAAAATGAAAAGAAATCAGCAGAACTTCGGCAGGGTGGCCGATAGCATGCATACAGAAAATATTCGCGTGCCAGAACTGACTGTAAGCACTTCAGAACAGGGTGTTATACAACAATTTTCGAAAGCATTTCGGATTCCAAATGATTTGAAACTAACATAGAAACACCTCCTCCTCTTCTAGCAGGATGGTTCACATAGTAACACTTGTATGTTGGAATGACATAAACATCCTCTACACAGGCAAACCGTTTCCAAAAACGTAACAACATTAAAGCGTGTTTGCATTTCAGCGAAAAAAACAGTCAATTTCGTCATGCTTGTTTCGACCAGATCTCAGATTAAAATGAATGGTGGTGCAACATTGCGAGTTATTACAATTAGTGTAACTACTGAAGTCACACAAATCGACTGGATCAGTAAAAAGGGATGCCATTGAAAAAAAAGTTATACCGCCTTTCAACACAAATTACTTGCTTCACAGTTTGTCACGATCTGCTTCGCAATGAATGACAATCGCCGTACCACGTTCTTTTTTTCTAACACTTTTCCATTCCGGTGCCAAGCGAAGCTGTAACCATTATCATCTGCCCAACCATTTGCATAGCGCAGCAGCTCGCGACTTTGAACCACCATATTCTCTGCCACTGAAACCTCCGACTTGGCATCTGTTATAGCTGTCCGCTTTTGAAACCACATGTCACGCATTGAGTATCGTGAAAAACGCACAATGATCCCGGGTACCTTTCCTGCCTTTGACGGAAGTCTGTGCATAGTTTCAACATCATTCAGTGTGAGTTCTGGTAAGTTAACGGAGTTTGCTACATCATTTATCTTTTCCATCAGGTTCTCATCTTTAGTCACTTTTATGCCGTGCACCTCAAGGTTCAGCTTTCTACTACGCCATTCGAGGTCGTGCACTGTCATTTTCAAGGAGTGAATCTCATTAGCATCGGAGCTCGTCTCAAGAGCATTTACATGTTTCTTCAAACTCCAGATTTCCTTATCATGTTGAACCTGTCGCTCGACTATGTCATCATGTTTTTTTACATTAGTTCAATTGAAAGCTTCACTTCATCGACTTGCACAGGTAGGCCAGCGAGAGAATCAAGCTTTTCCAATATACCGGCTAAACAGCAAGCAAGTTCAGGTTGCATACTGAATTTTTCACAGTCTTCTGCTTTTGTTTCGCAACAATCTGGACTTCGCCACGTCTTACGCCTTCCTCGCCTTTGCACTTATATGTTGACTCATAAATTCCAGAGCAATCACCAAGATGATACGTGTACTTATTTTCGACACAGTTGATGGCGCGTCCTTCGCTTGGTAGGCATTGTTCCCAGGAACGGAATATCTCTGCCATGATGGCCTTTGGTACAACTATTGCACATACACATTTCAAAAGAGAAAACTTTCGCGCAACACCAGCAAGGAGAGCCTAGCGAAAACTACGGTCATAGTAAGGAACAGAGCAGCAGCGGCGGTGGTAACCGACAAAACGTTAAGTAGAAGAAATTTGTTTTACCAACCTGTAAGCCGAGAAAGGAATAGATAAGGTAGGCGTGCTTTCACCACCGTCGCTGCCGACCATTTCTCGGCGATCATTTCTCGCTTATGTCATTACGGATTGGTGAGAATGCGCAAAATGAAAGGAAATACAGCTGTTTAGAGCGAGCTATCGCGTGATAATAATAATAATAATAATTGGTTTTTGGGGGGGAAGGAAATGGCGCAGTATCTGTCTCATATATCGTTGGACACCTGAACCGCGCAGTAAGGGAAGGGATAAAGGAGGGAGTGAAAGAAGAAAGGAAGAAGGGGTGCCGTAGTGGAGGGCTCCGGAATAATTTCGACCACCTGGGGACCTTTAACGTGCACTGAAATCGCACAGCACACGGGCGCCTTAACGTTTTTCCCCCATAAAAACGCAGCCCGGGAACCCGGGAACTCCGGATCAGTAGTCGAGCGCCCTAACCATTGAGCCACCGCGGCGGCTTTTATCAGTTTATCAGAAAGCGTCAATTTATTTAAAAAACGGCGACCATTTCTCACTTATATCATTTCGGAATGGTGAGAATGCGCAAAATGAAAGGAAATACAGCTGTTTAGAGCGAGCTGTCGCGTACAAAAATACAGCGGCGATTTGGTCCGAAGGGCGCGGGCAGGGCGCCGCCATGGTGTCAACGTTACCACGCGAGCCACTCGAACGCCGCAGCGCAAAGTCCGCTGGCTTGCCTACGTACGCAAGACGCAGGGTTCGCGCTTGCGTTCAGCGCATGCTCACTACCGTTCCCGCAAGCTCTTTGCGTCCGCTAAGCCGTTGCGGACGCACAGCTAAAACTGTCTTACCTCTCGCAAGCGTCATTTTTTGCACGCAGCTCACCTTGGGAGTCTGTCTGGTTTGTGCGTAGGCCTGCTGTTGTCCGGGTCATTTTCTTATCAGACATTGCGGTTTTTTATGAGTGATTATTAGTCCGCAGTCTGCGGCGGCTTTTGCCAGGGCGCAAGTGCAGAGAGGAAAATTCTCCTATACAGCATCTGCTACCTCCGGCGGTTAGCAGACAGAGGCGCCGAACCGTTTTCGCCTTCATGGCCCTCTTAATACCTCCACTTTAAAAGAGACTCCATTGAAAAAAGACGCCATTTCCGTTACGAGCACAGCTCGATAGGAAAGGAAGCTAGGTTGAAGGTCCGCATAAAATCGCTCTCATGCCGTGCATGGGGCACAACAGCGCCCAAGAGGCGCAATGGCCGCTGCCCCCACGGGCATTGTGTTTGAACAAGACGAAGGAAGCTACTTTTTGTTCGCTTGCATCGCGTACCATTACAATCTTGTGCGTTCCCAAGTCGAAATATGGCGCTCTGACCATGAGCCGGCGGGAAAGAGTGCATGCACTTGATATCTAATGAAAATGCAGCGCCACCACTGACCACTGCTCCTTGGGAAGCATATACCGATTTTCATGCATGCCCCTCTTTCTTAAACAAATATTTACGGAAGATGAACGAAATATTTAAATTAATTCTTGTTGTCCATAGCTAGAATGAAATTACCCGTGCCGAGTTTGCTTTTACGCTCAGTCCAAGCTTGTCTGAATAAAAGATAGAAATAAAGAAAGCAGGAAAGGAGGAAATAAAGAAAGAAAAGAAAGAAAGAGAGAAAGAAAGGAAGGAAGAAAGAAAAGAAAGAAAGAAAGAAAGAAAGAGAGAGAGAAAGGAAGAAAGAAAATGGAAACAAGGAAAGAGAAAAAGAAAGAAAGGAAGAAGGAAACAAAGAAAGTAGGAAAGAAACAAAGAAAGAGAGAAAAGAAGAAAGAAAGATGGAAAGAAAGAAGGAAAGAAAGAAAGGTGGATGCTGAGTGCTAGCGTAGCTTGCACTGAAGCCCATACGTTCAATGCATCGAGGCCTATAGTGCGGGTAAATAGTTAATTGACTCGTAAATAAAAAACAAAAAATGACGTCGCTGGCTACGTGTTATTTAGCGGAAGAAATAAATGTGGAATGTGTCGAGGCTCAGCGCCCCAGACTAGGCAAAGACGCAGAAAGAAAACGCGACAAGCGAAGACTACCGACGCTTCTAGTCCATGCTCGTTGTATCTTATTCCTTAATTCGTCTTTGCCTCACGTGCGGCGCTGGAGATTAAGGCGCTAACGAATCAACAAGCCCAACTACTTGTATTTATGCCCGAGAGGTACAGTTAGAAGTATAGTTATAGCTCCTGTTTTAAGGACTTTCATAAGCACCCGAGTTTGCGAGCAATGGGTAGTGGCGGAATTGTGCCAATAGACTTACCTGACATAAAACAAACAATAATGAAAATTTAAACCAAAGTCAATATACTAGTGGAAAACGACCACGCGCACGAAACAGAAGTGCCACAACACGAGGCCGCTGACATAATTCACGAGACAAGTCTAAACCGTGCACGAGCAGAGAACGAGCTAGTTGCCTGCTGTGCGTAAAGGGCATAAGAGTGCTTGTGCGGTACTTTCCTGATGAAATTAGGGCTGCCTTTTAAAACGCGCGGAGGACATTCATTTTGTCGATGCAGTGAGACGTTGCGGAGACCGAATGAAGCAAAATCAAAGGCTCACATAATGAGAAAGCAAAGGAAGGCATGGGAGAGTAAAGAAATACGAATAGAGGACTTGCAGTCCAAGAAACGTTCACACAAGGAATTGTCCCTAGAGATTACCCAAGAAAGAGGAGGCGGAGGAGGAAGAACAGGAGAACGAAAGGCAGGGAGGTCAACCAGAAGAAGGAAGTGGTTTGCTACGCGCCACTGGACGAAGGGCTGAGAGGGAATATAAAGGTGAAGAACAAAATGGGGTAACAGAAAATAGAATTCATGTGCAAAGTCGTAAGAATGCAGTGATGTCACGGCCTATCGTGAGGCAGATGTCCACTAGAAGCGGAGCAGGGCCTGGGAGGCCTTCCCACCCTACGATCGCCGCGGAGAGTGGCAAAGAATCTTCATCTCAGTCAGCTGGCGTGTACTTAGAAGTTCCAATGCACGGCAGAGAGTCGGGGTTTCAGCGCTGTAGGCAGGGCATTCGCAAAGAATGTGCACTATTGTCTCGTCGCACCCACAGATGGCACAGGCAGGGTTATTAACGATACTGATTACAAAGGAGTAATGGTTCGTGACAGCTACACCGAGCCACAAGCAACCCAGCAAAGTTTCTTCATGTCGTGGTAAGCCGGATGTAAGCCACACCAACAGGTCTGGCCCAGGAAATGTAGTTTATTTTTTTATTTGAAAATACTGCAGCCCAATTCTAGCGATCAGGAGTGGTTACATATGATGTGGTGCAATTCAACGCTTAAAAGGGTGCATGACAAGAATTTACAGATATAAACGCTCAACACAACACCATACAATGCTACGACTCAACTGCCGACGCAAAATCCGAAATTGATAATGCACGAATATTGCCATACAAAGAGTTCCAACTATCCACGGTACGCGGAAAAAAGTTGTATTTGAAAGCGTTAGTATGGGCAAAAAAAGTTGGATAGTAAGATCGTGATGGCTCCTGGTTACAGATGATTTTGAAAACGAGATATGCTTGCCCTCTGAAAGGCAATTAGCAGAATGCACTATTGAGTGAAGAAGTTTTAAGGACTCACTTTTCCGGCGGGATGCGAGCGGATTTAAGTTTAGGGAAGACATCGCAGATGAGGGTGAAAAGTGAAAGTCGCAGCTGCGGAAAATAAACCTTACAGCTTTTCGTTGTACAGATTCTACTTGGTTAATTTCACACTGCTTATATGGATTCCAAACATTTGAAGCGTATTCAAGAATAGGGCGAATTAGAGTTTTGTACATGAGCAATTTGGTCTCTTTAGGAGCATCCGTACTCTGCGCCTCAAGTAATCGTAATCTACCATTTTAAGAGCTTCAGCTGTGATGTGATCGATGTGTTTTGATCGTGTTATATTGTGGGAAAAAATAACACCGGGATATTTATATTCATGTACCCTTTGCAGGGATGAATAATCGTAATTAGAAGATGATAGGCGGTTGCTGAAAGACATCACAACTGTTTTTCTCAAATTGATTTTCATCTGCCACGTCATTTTCATCTGCACCAGTCACAAAACATGCCAAAAAGACTGATTCAGAAGGAAGTGATCATTGACAGAGTTAATAGTGTGGTACAATACACAATCATCGGCGTATAGACGGATATTTGAGGTTATACTGTCAGGCAAATGATTAATATAGAGTAAAAGCAACAAAGGGCCAAGGACATAGCCCTGGGGAACACCTGAGGTTACATCAGCTAATGAAGAATCGACGAAATTGAAGCGAAGAGACTGGAGCGGTGCGAGAGGAAATCGGCAGTCCAATCAACGAGTTGAGAGTTATTGAGAATGACTTTTAGTTTTCATAACAGTGTAGAGTGAAGGACCGTGTCAAAAGCTTTTGAGAAATCGATGAATATGGCGTCGATTTCGTTACCGGCATTTACGCTGAGAAGAATGTCATGCGCAAATTCGGTTATCTGAGTCACTGTACTAAATCCCTTTCAAAACCCGTGTTGAACCTTTGATAGAAGATCAGTTGCTTCAAGAAATTCCATAATGTGTTTATAAATAATGTGCTCTAGGATCTTACATGAATATGCACTTAAAAAGATTGGCATATAGTAAGAAAGAAGGTGTTTCTTGCCGTATTTATAGAGCAGGAATACATTGGAAAGCTTTCATGAGAAATGGACGACACCCGTAGAAAGAGATTTTAGAAAAATAATCGAGAGATATCGACATGACCAAAGGAAATAACGTTCAAGGAAGGTGTTTGCGATACTGTCCGATCCAGCGCATTTTTTTTAGTCAATGAGCAACATAAGATTTAAAACGCACTTAGTGCTAACCGTGTTATCAGAGATAGAACGATCATGAGTAGGAAGACTGAAAGATGGAATCATGTTATTATCACGTGCAAAAACAGAATGAAAGAAAACATTAAATGCATCAGATATTTGAGCAGGGTCAGTGAAATTTCTCCAGTAATAACGAATGAGGTGGATGAAGTGCTGGAGAGTAGAACCGAGCGCAAAAATTTACGAGGGTTTTCTCTAAGCAGCCCTTGGAGCTGAAAGCGAAAATTGAAATCTCTATCAGAGTGCATTCTATTACGTAGTTCATTTTTCGCAGCTTGAAATCGAGCAACAGCATCAGGGTTATTGGTACCTGCCATGCGCCTCAGCCGAGACACACGATGTGACATCTGCAAAACATCGCGATTAATCCAAGGGAGAGTAGGATTTCGTTACTTCGTTTTGAAGGGAACAAACAGTTTAATGCAAAGTATAACAATCTTTTCAAAATATTCAACAAGATCATTAACATCGCCGTCACGCCTGAGCGCGCAGGAGTCGAAGCACTCGGCCAGTTAGTCGATTACGGCGTTATCGTCAGCATGATGGAAATCCAGAAATGACGTGAACATGCACTGTGGGTTACTAGTGAAGCGGGACAGGGTAAGGAGAACTGCTTCATGGTCGGAAATACCACAGACAACCGTACACTGAACGCCGGTCTCTATCCGATTAGGGCTTAGGAAGATTAAGTCTAGCAGCGAATTCAGTCTGGTAGGAAACGTAACTATTTGTGTGAGTCCAAGAGAGAGCGAGAGATCTAGCCACTCTTTTTGGTAAAGAAGCATCACGGCCAGAATAACACAACGATGGCCAGTGAATACGAGGCACTTTGAAATCACCGATGAAGATGATGTTTGGTACTGAAAGACTATGTATGAAGTGGCTAACAGAGTGCAAAACATCAACAGGGGTCCCGGGGGGTCAGTAAAACCGCCGATAATAACAGTCTGTTTTTCTAAATAAAGCTTGCACCAAACTGACTCAGTTTTGCAAGGAGCGGGTAGGATGAAAAATCTAATATATGACCGAAGAAGTAAAGCTACACCACCGCCTTTGCCATCATGCCTGTCGGCGAGGATAGCAAGGTAACCAGGTGGGGTAATTTAAAAGGACGTCTTGCTGGGCAAGTTGGTAACTGTACATATTTTTGGTTACAGGCGCGAAAACAGACACAACACAGTGCAGAAGGATGGGACGGAGCGCCCGTCCCGTCTTTCTACTTTCTGTTGTGTCTGTTTTCGCGCCTGTAACCAAAAAGATGTACAGGTGGGGTAAATTCAGAGTCATATATGTCAGCGTGCAGCCAGGTTTCAGTGCTGCCAATATGTGAGGGTCATGGGAGGACACAAGTGGGAGAAGATCGGGGAGTTTGTTTGAGATGCTTCTAGCGTTAAGATTTAAGACAACGAGACTGGTTGGAGAGCTAGGTAACTGTCAACGGGGTGACGAATGAAGCTCAGTAGGTTCGCTTGCGTCGTGAAGGGGTAACGAAGGAGGCTCAGTAGATTCGGTGGCCACGTGACTGGATAACGAAGGAAGCTCAGAAGATTCGGACACATTGTGATGGGGGTCCCGTTTCAAGCCACTCGAGGCTTCATCCTATGTGTACCTGACACCATCAATGAAAGCATGGTCGTACCGAAGCCTCGTCTTTGCACCACCGTTACGAAGCGAGTGAGATGCATTGATATTTTCTTACGAAGGGCTCGGACATTCGCCGAGAAATCCGCAGTGATGTAAAAATTTTCCCCTTTGTGTTTAGATAGGTTCTTCATGACAAGAATCTTCTCACTGAAATCAAGGATCGTTAGTATAACAGGACGTGTACGTCCATCACTGGGTCTGCCGATGCGATGACAACGCTCAATACGGGGACATTCTATGCGAAGCTTGGCAGTAAATACTTTGTAGATTTTGGGCAATAAATTGTCGCCATCTTCATCAGGACTCTCTAGTAGGCCATGTACAACAAGATTATTCCGCCTTGACCGGTTTTCCAAGTCTTCATTTTTTACAGCCAAGTTAGAAATTGTTTTTATTTAGTATGTAATGTCCGAACGGAGGTTAGCGTTCAAAGACACAGAGGCTGAAGGAGTTGCAGATGATTCAAGTGATGAGACACGAGCTTCAAGATCATCAAGACGAGTGGAAAAAGATTTCTTAATATCTGTAATGTCTCTAGCGATTCAACAGGACTTGTCGGGCTAGTTGGTTGATCATAATGCAAAAAAGACGAACGGCGCAACAAGAACACGGACGAAAGGGAGGCAGACACACACTAACGCAGTTGTAAGTCTGCGTTAGTGTGTGTCTGCCTCCCTTTCGTCCGTGTTCTTGTTGCGCAGTTCGTCTTTTTTGCTCTAGCGATTCGTTTTTGACACAGCAAGCAGATGTGCGAGCTGAGAAAGCACGTCTTCCTCCCCTAGAGCGGAAGACGAGTCAGTAATGGCGCGCGTTGGCCGCTTCCCACTAAGATGTTTAGACGGGTTAGCTGAGAGTGATCGTTTAGGGGGCCTGGATTTTGTACAACGTCCCCGCTATGTAGAAGGCGAGAGAAGCAAAATACAGGATTTGAACAGAGGCCAAGAAAACTCTGTGGGCAGAAAAACAGCATTAAACAACGATCATCAGATCGAACGCAGTGAGCGTTCTTGAGGTAACATACCTGCACGAAGAACATGAAACGATTAGGCATCTTGTAAAGGCTGCTGCCGTCCTGCCCACTGAAGCGGTAAGCCGGTGCGGTCTGATTTATAGTTTGAGGAAGAGCTGACGTAGACCAAGGGCCGATGGTGATTGGACGATGCAGACTGGCACGTGGGAAGCCGTCAGGGGCCAAGAGGAGCACGCCAGGTATATAACCAACAAGGGTGACATGGCAGTCCGTAGCCAAACTGGTGGTCCCATCCACGTGCCGCAAGCTAGACGGCTGCGCAGGCGCACTTGAGTCGAAGTCGCAAAAAAGCGAAACAGCACCAGCCGCGAGGATCTGCACGAATAACATGGAACGATTAGGCATCTTGTAAAGGCTGCTGCCGTGATGCCCACAGACGATAGTTCGAAAACTGTCCGGAATCCCACGAGACAAGACCCCGCACAAGTGCACGAAGCCTTCCAACTACCTCTGCCCACAAAATGGGGATGGACACAAAAGAGCCATCGTGGTGGGCAGTTAACGTCGCCTCGTCCTCGCGGTGATTGGGTTCGGTGCCGCTGTGTCCTGGTAGCCACTGGAAGATAAAATCAAGGTCTTTAGTGCTGGCAGAGGGATGAAGTTCTCGGACTTCGCGGACAGTTGGTCTTGGGCTCCACGATGAAGAGCAGGTTGTAAGACTTCATGGAATGATCTGGGTTCAGTAAAAATAGACTACTAATGAGGACTTTCTTGATTGATATGCTGAACTGCGACACGAAGACTGCTTAGTGGTGCACCCGTCCAAGTCTCATGAGAAGTGTGATGAGTCTGGCTCGTCAATACAGTCAAGTACGCCAATCATTCTGCTAGGCGGTTGTAACCATGCGTTCATGGTAAAAAAAAAAAAAACGAGGAATAAACTGTGCATGGAACCAAAGAAGAGCGCGCTCTCAGTGGGTCGTGTACAGTGAGGAGATAGGAGAACGGAAAAGCCACAAAAATCTTGGCAAATGTTTGGAAGCGCAGCAGACGGTTGGCAACGCGCACAGTGGCATCGTGGCCGTGTACCACTTTCGACGAAGGCAGCGCCAGTGTCCGACCACGAGCCAAAGATAAATCTCGAAACAAACACTCCATGCACGCGCCGCGTAAGGTGGGATATCTTTTCTGAATGCTTCGCACAGTGCTCCATAGAGAATACGATGCGGCGTGACTTCAGTTATAGCCACATCGGATTGGCGAGAAAGATTTGGGCACCCGCATAAATCAACATGCTGAGCTTGAAACCACCAGAGGTGTTTTTCGGACAAAGTAAAACACTTATCAGAGCAAGTTGGTGCATAGGATATAGATTTTAAGCGCAAGAAAGACCGCACTCATAATGGAGAACGAAAAGACATGCGCTACTTGCAAGACTTTATTCACCTTAGAAACACTTGCGTAAATAGCCTCGTGGGGAGAGTGAAACAACAGGTGAGTGCTCATGCACGCGATCTCGAAGGCTGCAAAAGGGGGAACACAGGTGAATCAGTGGAATCTAAAACACATCTAAAAACTTGCACTTTTTCTTAAGCACTTCTACTCTTTCTAATTAGGTGCGCCTGTATCAATTCACGCAAGATTGTTTCTTTACTCTTCCGGTCAACCCTAGTTTTGTCAAGCCTTGGTTCACGTATTCTTTTCTTCTTTCTCGACTTTCTTGCAGTGAAGCGGCAGGTTTGAACTTGTTCCATTATTCAGGGACAGTTTCTGCTCTTTCAAATGATCATTAATACAACGGCCAGTTTGAACGATGTAAATTTTTCTGCAAGCCAGTGCGAAGCTATACACAAAACCGACCGCAAGCTCTCCAAAAAAAAAGGGTTAGCATGCTTTGTTTCACAACCTTTTTTCTTATCACTTTCCATGCTAGTCAATCAGCACCGTTATGAGAGTTTCCTGGAGACAGAAAGAGCGACGGGAACATTATACTTCAAACAGGCATGATTCTGGTATGCGCCACTTTATGGGTGTGCGGAATTACCACTGGGCTGATCCTCTTTTCTGAGGATTTGTCTTCATCCAATTTTCCCTGTAGTTCTTATTTCACTTCCTTTTCTTATGCTTCGCTGACGGTGCTTAAAACAGGTTAGAGAAAGCCCGCCTGTTTCAGGTGGATTAAACAGGCGATTGCGCAGGCCCGCGATTTCTAAGCCAACAAAAAGGGGGACACATGTGAATCAGCTGATACAAAAACATATATAAGAGATGGCATTCTTTCTTATGCATCATGATCGAAGGTATACTAACACATGCTCTCCCAATCTTTCTAATTTGAAGCGCCTCTGTCAATTCACGGGCGATTGTGTCTTTACTCTTCCTGACAATGACGGTTTCTTCAAGCCTTAGTTCACATTTGTTCTTTTCTTCTTTTCCGCATTGTTTATAGTGAAGCGGTAGGCTCGAACCTGTTCCTTTCTTCAGTGAAGGTTGGTGCTATTTCAAACGATCAATAACACAACGGCCTGTACAGCGATGTAAAATTTTCAACATGTTAGCGGGTTTATACACAACACCGACCACACACTCCACAAAAGGGCTAGCATGCTTTGTTCCACGGGATTTCTCTTATTAATTTCCCAGCTAATGATTCGAGACATTGATGAGAGTTTCCTGGGGGCAGAAAAAACGCCGGGACCTTTGTACTTGACGCGGACATGCTGCAGAGTATGTACCACTTTATGCGTGTACGGAATTGCCACTGTTCTGATTCTCTATTTTGAGGATTTGCCTTTATCACCTTTTCATCTTCGTTGTTCCTTCATTTCTTTTGTTATGCTTCGCTGACGGAGCTTACACAATTGAGGGAAAGCCCGCCTGTTTCAGGTTCCAAATCGCTCTGTAAAATATAACATTATTTCTTATTATTCCATAATATAGTAATTTTGAAACCCATTATTAGATGTTCACTTTCACTGTTAAATTAAGGCTCTTTATCTTACACACATGGTCAATTTTTTATTTTGTTATTAGTCTAACGTTCGAATGTGCATTATAACGTAACTGCAACTTACATGCACAGTTCAAAACATTATTTTAATGCTCGGTGCTACCTGGGTTCATAGATACTTGCTTAAGCCGTATGAAAGCCACTTATAAATGTATCGGACATGCATAGCAAAGATCTCGTCTAAAAACAGCCCCAAATGAATCCATTCGTCTTGAAAGAACACAGTACGACGGGTAGTTGAGATAGTTAGTACAATGTCTGACTACAAACACTGCACCGCGTTGTTTTAAAAATTGCACTTCCTCGAGGAAAAATGTATGCACTCCACTTTTTTTATAAAATGAAGTTCTGTATTGCCATAAAGATAAGTTAAAAAGAGATATCTACGAGACGCATCATACTCACAAGAAAAACGTCAGGAGCGGGACCACTCCGGTTCCTATCCATGACTGCGAATTCATGCACCCGGATCCCACCAGCAATGCCTTCTATATCTTTTTGTGGAAGCGTTTGTGGCTCTGGTTGTACATTCAATGCATATTATTGATGTCTTTTCTGATAAGCTTTTAGTGTTTGTGGCGCCTGTCCTCCTCCTGTGTTTGGAGTCAATGTTGCTGGATTATATGGGGGAGTTTTTTTGGGTTTCTTGCTTCTTGCAAATGAGAAATGTGGCGTTCTGTTTTTTTTTTTTTTACAGGCTTTCTGCTGGAATCAAGGCTGCGACTTCGTGGGTGCCCTGCCGGATGTCCTCAGACACTTCGAGCAGGAGTGCAGCTTCCACGTTCTTCCGTGCCCCCGGTGTGGCGAGGACGTCTTGCACAGGAACCTGCCAATGCACTGCAAGGCCGAATGCGTTCCTTCCTCGCCATCCACGAATGCGGACGTCCTGGCGCCACAGACCGCTCCGTTTTCTGTTGACAGCGCACATTCCGCTGTGGCAGAGTTGAGAGGCCTCTTAGAGCAACAACATGAACACGAGCTGCCAGCTCTCCAGAGTGGCATGAAGGAAATACTGGAACAGACAAGCAGGCAGAGCTTGCACTTACAGGAAATATCTCGTGAGTTGACGAACACTGAGCAAAGGATAAACGGTGAACTCAAGAGAGTTGCCAAGGAGCTTTCAGCGTCCTTCAGAAATGGTGACGAGTGCCAGACACAATCCCATAGTTGCGAAATGACAGAAAACTCGGCCTCCGAAGGCAACAGCACCCAGGCCCCGCCGACTCAAATGCCGTGGCATTTGGAGCAGAAGCATATCCTTAGGAAACTGGAGATTATAGCCAATGAATCTTTCATGTGCCTTCAAAACCGACACCGAAGTATTTCCACTGCCGAAACTAGCCCCAACGTTTTGTGCGAACTAATTGCGAACCCTACGATATCTGAAATTGAGGATAGGCTGTACGTGTCCCCGCGAAGGAGCCGTTTGTCTAACAACAGATGCTACCGACTGAATGTCCAGTGGACCGATCGAATGTTCAGCGGGTACTGTTCCTCTTGGGATGTAATGGCTACGGCATCGCGCTGGCACAGGTGGGACACACATCTCACTGTGGCCGTTGGCGTCGCGTCGTTTGGCGAATATTTTCAGCTGCATTTAAGATGGCACGGAACACTGGGAGCTCCCTATCGGCTGCCATACGTCACAGTTACAGCACTTCATCCGGTGTCAACAAAAAGCATGCCCCTAAACAAATTGCACTCGCCCAGGCGCTTTTCGGTATCGGCCTATGAGCACGCTGATACGTTTGGTCTGCGTCTCGAGACCCTGAAGGAGGAAGGATTCTTCGCAAACGGGCAGCTTCTCAGATTCGACGTCGCTGTCGAAGATTAACCTCCAATGTGCGCAGCCTTTGGCATTCGTCGACAACCATTGGCCACACGTTCATGGAAACACGTTTAGCGATAACAGTAGTCATTATCATAAAGCACCAATGCTTCCTCCTTGTTAACTTGAGATATAGGTGCCATGCTTTACTCACTCTCATTATTTAGCAGGAGTGTGGTTGCATACACATATGACCTGACATTAATTTCACATTGTGATTACGAACTCGGGCAATAAACCATTGGCTGCTACTGTTAATATTCGTAAGCTTTACATTTCTACAATGCTGACAAACCATTTGTGTGAAAGCACACAAGAAAATACGCAAAGCTCTTTAACATGATTATCCACAGCATAATTTCAGCGGCCTTTCGAGGCTAAGCAGGACCCCCTTCCAAACAGGACCTGTGTGTTGTCCGACGACCATTTCGCGTTGTTCTTAAAGGGGCCCTGAAACACATAATCAGCGCATTGTTTTGCGTGTTGGTTGCATAGAATGAGTTATAGGGATACTATTAGCATGGGTCGTACCGCGTATAATCCGGGTTTTAATATTGGTGGGAGCTTGATGATTGGACAGTTAATATACTGCGAATTGGGCTACTAACTACAGATACTTCAAGTTTTTTGTTTTATATTACATCAAAAAACAAACTTGTTTGCCTTATATAAAAGCACTGTCAAGCAAGTAAAACAAATATACACTACCAGAGGCTCTGGCTATTTTTTGCATCGAATGATTTTGAGCCTCTGTAAGCATACTATGACCTAGCACATAACACTTATGGCTACTGTCTATGTATCTGAGAATGGCCTTGCGGAATCGATCCGATCGAGCCATTCCACTCTATAAGCGTTCGTTCCGGTTGCTAGGATGCCAAGACAAAAGCCGCTCGTTTCACATTTAGCAGCGCGCATCGTCAGCTTTTGGAGGATCACCGGGCGACGGCGCCAGATGGCGCCACGTTCCCATCAACAGCGCGCGCTCCTTGCTCTCTGTGACCAACCAGCGCGCTAGGAGCGACGGACCATGGTAGGCGGTAAGAAGTAGCGGTACGCACTGTGCTAAACGTGTCTGATATCTCGTGCAGGCCGTCACACCGTCGCAGTATCTCGCGCTCGAGTTCGGATCCATAAGTAAGGGAACGTCACTGATCAGTGTTCCCTTCTGCGCCGTCGACGTGACGATGAGGCATCGCTGGGTCAGCTGGGCCAGCGCCTCCTTTAGTTTGAGATGCCTGGCACGTCGGCCGCGCCTCTATTGTACTCCCTGGGCCACTGCGCTTTTCCGGCTTTCCGCAAGGTGGCGCTAGCTTCTGACGCTATGGTCTGCCGACTTCATCATAGAAAGTCGCTGTGCTAAGCCAATTTTTGAAGATAAAATGAGAAAATACATCAAGTAAAGCAAAAATCACACTCTTTATTTAGTCAGTAAAGCATGCAAGCGCGCCTCAAAGCTGCAATTCTTTGCGCGACAGCGGCTTGTTTTGGTAGAGTTTTGAAACTGTATTTTTTCAGTGACATCTAACGCATGGTTTCAAAAGAGTGGCATGATGAATTTTTTACATATGATGTGTGCAAAAGCCTTCCTGACGTCATCACTGCCGCTCTCACGTTTCAATACAGGCAAGCCTGTGATCACATTCACGCTTTGATCCAAGCATTGCTCCAGAGGTCTCAAGAGAGCTTTTTGATCTGCTAACATTATCTCCATGTATTTCTTGAGGCCGTAAAGAACTCTTATGAGTTCTTGTGTCGTATAACAGAGGCCACCTCTGTTTTGGTGGGAAATTAACCCATCCATGGGAGCATTCATGTTCCTTTTGGTTTTCGGACTAGAATCACACAATTCTCACACGCAATTTTTTCGCTCACTACCCGAGATATGTAGCCTCCAACAAGTGCAAGGGCTGCCATATCTGGTGTCGGCAAAAAGACATCGACGACAAGCAAACTTCTTTCAGTGTTTGTTGCGCCCGATTAGCGTTCACACAGACAGCTGTTTTGTTGCCCCTTCCTTCACCTCACTTACAGTTACACTCTGTGCAGAGCGGAATGACGTGGAGCTTCTGACATTGCTTCTGTCGGATGATGCAACTAATCCGGTCTTTAGGATCTTCTCCAGTCCACAAACAACACTTCTGGCAACCATGACATCGTTGCAGCCCACACTCCGCCGGAGAAAACCAGAGATTCTATGGGATCGCTTGAGAACTTCCTTGTCAGCTCAAACATGGAGTTACACCCATTCAAAAGAAACTGAATGCATTGCACGTTGGAGACTGTGGTGAAAACTAGTGCATGACAAGTCTCCTTGGTCAGGAAGTTTTCTGGTCGGCTTGATTCCTACAGCATTTCGAAGTATTCAAGGACGACGAGCTGTAGCCAGTGAAGTCGAGGATCTTCAGCATCCGAAAACTGCCTTGTGTCGGGGTTGTTTTGGAGAATATGCTGCTGGCACTTGCTGACATCCATTAAAGTAAACCACCTGTACATGTTGGTGATAAACTCCACCGTAGGTACCACATTTGAAAACTTGGCATCACAATTGTGCTCTGCTTGGTCTTTCAAGAAACTCAGGCCAGCTGTGACAGGAGGTGAAAAAATTTGAATGGCGGGGTTTACTCCCATTTTCTCGAAGTTTGCTGGGTACACGTTTTCTTGTGAGAAAGCGAACTGGCTTGACCGAGGAGCCTTGCTGTATTCTATGAAATTAAGGCTGCAGACAGTTGAGTAATTCGATGTGTCATTTGGCTGTCAGTTCTTCCTCGAAATTACTTTCAGCCATTGTTCCCGCAGCGTTAGGTCCGCAGGTATCTCGTGGAATGAGACTCCAGGTTGCTTTTTTCTCTGGCTTGACGTGCAAAACGGCACGCAACAGCACCGCATGACTAGTTGGTTAACGTTTCCTCTGCGGTTATAAAACCGAGAACTAAAGCGGCACAACACATACGATAAAAGTAGCACATGGAACGCCGAGAAAAACAACGATCAAAACAGCTGTGCTCCTTCCGAACGGGCTACCGCGAAGACTGCGCGGGTGAGCGGGCGCCGGTCGGATAGTGTTAGTGTTCCTGTATATGTTGGGAGCATATACAGGAACACTAGATAGTGTCAGAACAGAGCGCCGCTCTGTGGCGGGGGCGCGCGTAAACCGGAGAGGGTATGAGGAGGGGGGGGGGGGAGGGGGGGGGAGGGGGGCTCGGTGCTGACGCGCCAGGCATCTCGACAGTAAAGGAGGCGATAGCTGGGCATTCACATGGTTGTTGTAACCATGCAAACGGCGCTGCCAGCCTCGGGGAAAACGAGTTACAGAGAACACGCACCATGGAGTGCGAACTTCCGCGACGTGCTCCGATACGCTGTTTTGATTGCTCCCCCCAAGTGTCGTCATTAAGAGAGTAAAATGGGAATGGGAAGCTCCGCAAAAATCGAGTTGAGGGCAGCATTTTGTTTGCTTGTTTTGAAATTTTTTTCATTGAATAACTCCCGCTCCTATGTATCGATTCTTGTAATTCTTTTTGAGTCAGCATCTGTATGACATAAAGAATCCGTATGAAGTCAAACGGGCATTCGTTCAAGCAGCGTTTCGCAGCCCGTTTAAGCAGAACTGGGAAAGCTGACTTTTTTCCAAGCACAAAAAGTTGTTACAAGCAGGATAGGTATGTGAACAATTCCGTTAACGTAAAAAAAGCAGCTCGTGATATTGACGCTTCCCAAATTACGTATCGAAGGTATGCGCTGAAGTAAGAGGTGAATTTTTTGCCACGTAGTTTTAAATTCACTAAGGTCTGGCAGTTTACACAGATACTTGTGAATCGCTGACATTATATTTATGCACAAAAAGGTCTGAAAACACACTCGAGAACTGTTGACCTGCCAATCAGGTTTCTTCTGCCAAACCTTGAAATGCGTTTTCGCTTTGCAGCAAAATGCAACATGGCTCTTGGTTGTGGCGAGCCCGGTGCTGATCACCTGATCGGAAATTGGAAGCTTCGTTTCCGGACCTCCCAAGGGGCCCGTGCTGAACTATCGTTGTTTCCGATTTATTTCAGCGGTCTTGTAACACGGTCGACCGCGTTCTTTATGGATATTACGTGATCAGTCTTATGGCTCTAATATTCTGTGTTTAAGCATGAAACGAAGAAGAGCCTTCAGCGCTGCCTAGAGCAAATACACCAGCGTCACATGACAGTGAGTTTCGGCTTACAAGGCCTATCCTGTTTTCAATGGTCGTTATAAAGAGACATCGAATTGCACATAGCTCGGTGTGTATTTCTCGGGAATATGGCTCCGACAGTTACGGGATATTGAACCTATGAAAATATCACACTTTATGTAACACAATTCCTGTAAAATTCCAGCAAATGTCAACAAAAAATAATTTAGTTTTTCTCAAACTTCAGACCGATTCTCTTGTATAGTTTTCTAGTTTGGCATCTTCGCTCTTAGTTTTTGAATGCTTTGGGGTATGACCGGAATGGGGCGGCTTGTTTCCTGTGCAGTAATTAAATATCTGTAGGAAAGCAGTCTTTAAGCTCCGATGGGCGATTTACGCTGCGACCTTGGAAGGGAAACGTAGTTTGTGACTTACGCTTGATATTTCCTTTGATACTTGCAAAACTTCTATTGACACCAAATTCTATTTTTCGCGTCCGCATTTTTGTATGTCTGTGTGTACGTGTGTGTTTCCGTAATTCCGTCAACAATTTTCGCTAGATATATGATGGCAAATAATATCGCGAGCTGGCAAACCGAGGAGCGCTTTTGGTTTCTCTTGAAACCAAGCATCGCGCTGCATTGCTGGTTAACCCGTATTCTTACATTACATTATTATGTGATCTTTGTCAAATATTCATGTTTTCAAGATTATATATTGTATTTCTGGTGTTCTTTCTTCCTGCATTTGTATCGCCCAATCTAAATGCCCTGCGATAGAGCACGTTATTCTTAATGAATAAAGGAGAATGTACTAAACAAATAACCACACACTCTGGAAAGCGATGATTGGGCCAGAGATTTGCTGCTTTGTTCATACATCAAGGGAACACACGCAGAACATGCTATGGGAAGTAAGTATGCGTGAGTATGAAGACTCCTGGCACAGGCGAGTAGTAAGCGTTCCGGTTCTGTGGAGTGACTTTCTCAAGTGGAATGTCCGAAGCTGGCGCCCTCGCCTTTAAATACTACATGGATGGAAATATTATTTGGTGCAAGCCATTCGCCCTCAAAAACCAAAGATTCAGTTACGCTCTTAGCCCAGGAAAAACAGACTACATGGTTAGCATGCCCTTGGTGACCGATCCAGAGCTGTAGTCCGACATCCATTTCATTTTGGTTTGTGAGCTGAGTGCCCAGCGCGCCAGAGAAATTTATCACTTCGAAAGAATGCCATTGACAAGAGAGCTGCACTGGAGCAAATCTTGGCTATAAAACGCATTTTTAATTAGTGAAATTGCAGGTCTAGCCAAGAGTAGAGAGCAACAATGTATTGAACACGCTAATATTAGCTATCAAATAATGCGCTACGAAACTGAAGCGGTTGCAAGCCAATAGCCTAAAGCTAGAATTTGCCCTTCTTTGTGACTGGCGGAGATGGTGCATGCCAACAGTTATTGGCACCTTGCGGATGTAAATTATTCATTGACGACACCTCTCCTGTCCTGTATCTGCGCGCAAAGTCGTCTTTTTGTTGTTCGCCTAGCGCGAGTGCTCCGTCCCGCGGCAGTGCCCGCTCATCGTCGCCTTCTACGGAGCAAAAGTCCGTGCTTTAGCACTGATTCGACCGTAGAAAACGTTCTCTGTAGTTTATATTTCGTTGAACAAAGCTTTCCCACCTAACGGGTATTTAATTAGCTCAGTTCTTTTTTGTAATTTCATTTATGTTCATGCTTCGTGCCTTAATCCAATATTATATCGTTATGTGTTATCTTTATACGGGCAGGGAGAAGCGAGCGAAACATGCGCACAGAATGTGAAGTACGAGAAAAGCAAATCAAGGAAGTGGAAACAGAAATAAAGGATATAGGGGCTGAACAGAACCACAAAATAATTATTCACATGTAGGAAAAACGACGCGAAGCAAATTAGTAGAGCTAAGTTTACCGGCTCCGCGCATCAATCAGCGAAAGCTGATGGGAATTAGCGCCGTTTGCTGCTGGCAACGTCGGTCTGGCACGTGCATGCAACGAGGACAGAGAGAGAGAGAAAACTTTTGTTTATATGATTATTTTTCAGAAGTCGGGTGTGCGGGGCCCTTAGTCCAGGGCTCAGCTGGCGGCAGCTTACTTGCGGACTAACTGCATGATCCAGGCTTCCTGGTTCAAGCTTTTTCTGGACAGGGCCTCCTCCCACTGCTCGTGTGCTGGGTGTGGCACTATTACCCTTTTCTTCGGTTTGTCCTGGCATCCCCAAGATGTATGGTAGGGCGTGGGGCTTTCTCCGCACCCAAGACCCATAAGCGACGAGAAAATCAGTAACCGCGGCCAAGAGTGTGTCCCAGTAAGCATTTTTTGTCCACGTTGTGAGTGAGCGCGTGGCGCAAGACAAGGAACCCAAAAAAGAAGTTATGTCCGATCTTCTGCGCATTCTGCTCAAGGCCCTGCGTTCACATGTCCCAGCGTTCCCGCCTGGCATCTTGAAGAACTCCCTGCAGTGCGGAAAACCTGCTCCCCGCTCCGTTTCGACGCGGCTGACTATCTGCATCATCGTGCGTCAGGACAACACCGGCTGGGCGAGAAGGAAACCTCCCTCATGAGTGAAGCGGACGGATGGATGGGTGGATGGATAGAAATATAGTGTTCTAGAAGGCTTTTTAGTGGCAAGAGCGAAGCGGGTTTCGACGGGAGGCGCTGAAGCAAAAAAAAAAAAAAGCAGTCGGCCGTGCGCGGCGCTGCCGTCGAATACTGGAGGCGCAAAGCTGGACGTCTGCGTCGCTGCATTAAGGAAGTTTGAGCGTTTTAGTTAGGAAATGGTGGTGCTTTAAGCTCGTTCGGATAATAAAATAGGGTAAGCGTGTCTCTCGGAGACATAAAAATATGCAAAAAGTGCAAAACGCGGGTGCCGCTCCACACCTAGCCGACCGCGAACATTTCGCTGAGCGGGGCACCCTGAGGATGCATTGCAAACCACAGGCACACAGAGCAAAAAAACCACCTTGGACAGGAAACGTGCACTGCAGAGCAAGTAGGCGGCCAGCGAAGGCGGACAAAATTAATGAACAATTACAAGCGATTAGCAGTGAAGCTCGAGGAGGAGGGGAAAGAAGATAGACTAAGTGAAATGGAGGGGAAACCATTCGGCAATGTCACAAAAGGAGAATAAAGAAAGAATGAAAGGGAGTGGGTGAAGAGTAAAAGGAACGAACGGAGGTGTTTTAAAAGATAAAGTGAAAGGTTTGGATCGGTTTTATGTGGTCATCCTGGGGTTTAACCTCGTAACCTGAGTCGCTATTGGGACACGTGACTCGGGTTGCGAAGGACGCCGTCGCCACTCTGGATATTTTGGAACCACTGGGGTACGTTTTTTTTTTGATGCGCATGACATCGCACAGTACACATGTGCCTTTATAGGACTTCGCCTCCATCTAAATGCAACCGCTGCTGCTAGCAGTCTGGTCGGGAGCCAACCCGAATCTTTCGGGTCAGCAGCCGAGCGCGCACTACAACAACTGATCAGCCATCACGGCAGCGAAAGAAAAGGGAAGCGCGAAAATAAATAAAAAAAAGAAAGCGCTCATTAAGCACGAAAAAGAAGGCAATAAATCAAAATATGGGAAGAGACAAACAGACTAGAAACGTACGTCCGCGGACGCGGACAGAAACGACAGTTCCCTCTCTGTGAGAATGGGAGATGGCTGGCTGATGCGGCAGAAGTAATTTGAAACGATTCAGTTATTTCTTTGGAAAAGCGGCCACTATTCTTGATCACTGAGCAGCTCTCAAGAGACTGGCAGACAACCGCAGTCCCTGCAGTGACACCATTGAGGCGTCCGCCCCGGCCCCCTTAAATAACTCTTTCTATTCGCTTGAGCACCAGTACATAGTGGAAACGGGGCAGTTTTCTGCATATATGTATCGTGTGAACATAGCAGCTGTTACTTTATTGTTGAATATGTTCCATTTGAAAGTGTACGTGCCTCCAAACCGAAATAAATGCCCTATTAAAGCGGAAGTTCGTTGCGTTGTTAACTGCATCAAAATTAGCATTTTATAATTCTATAATTGCATTTATTTGGCTTGTGGTATATGTAAACGTTAAACTGAAATTTGAAAAGGCATTTCTAAGACCAGGCAGGAGCGACATGGAACTCAATTATGAGATCTGCAATAATTAATTAGTAATGAAAAGCAAAGCTTAGAGAAGCAAGTATTAGAAGAACCAGTAACAGTATGGGTTGGCATTATAATTAACGACACAGCTAATTTAAATGAACTTGAACAAAGAATAAGTACTGACACCATGGGTGGAAAATCGCGCACTATAAGGCAGTTTGCATGAATGCATAAATGGCCTTTATTTTAAAAATAGCGGGCGTCGTATAGTCCCATGCTGATGCTACATCCACCCGTTCCATCAGCCATGAAGTGCCCAACTATGGAAGGGTAGTTATAAAATCTCCTAGTAGCGTTATAAGAACGCTTTGAGCGCATGATATTTTAATAGCATTATAAAATTTCCAGGAATAAAACTACATTCAGAACGGTGGTGAATTAATGCTTCTTTGGATTACAGGCGCGAAAACAGACAGACCACAAGGTAGATAAACGAAACGGAGCGCCACTCACAACTGATTTATTCAAAGGCACGACAAACATATATATACCAGCTGACCCGCAAGGAATACCATCATGTTCCAATCTGATATGACAGCGAACGCGTGAAAAAATCGTTCTCTGCCCTATACAACGATATGGACGTGTCGCTGACACACATGCTTCTTTTCTTAGCAATAAAGAATGCTTCGATTAATTCCCTGGCTTTTGTGTCTTTACTTCTTGATAAAATTCGCACACCAGAAAAACATGGCTCACAAGAGCGTGACGGGCAAGACCTTATATGCTTAGGCAAATTTGGCCCTTCCTTATTTTGCTCCACATTTCTTTCATGTTCCCTGATTCGCACATTAACGCAGCGTCCAGTTTGCCCTATATAGGAGCGGCCGCACGAGAGGGGGATTTCATAGACCACACCTTCGGTGCACTTCATGAACGATCGCCCATGTTTGGTGCCACACCCTCTCTCATCATTTCGTTCTCTTTCAATGCGAGAACAAAGGCTTCCGAGCTTTTTTGGGGCTGAGAAGACAAGCGGCACACCATGCCTGCTCGCAACCTTTTTCAAATTGTGGGATAACTTGTGCACATAGGGCACCACCACAGGTCGCACCACCTCTTCTCGAGGGACATCTTGGCCAGCTCTCACAGCCTTTCTTTTTATTTTCTGTAGTAGGCTTTCTGCGACCGCCGTTACGAGCGAACCAGGGAACCCGGCTGAAGACAGCCTAGCCAATTGGTTTTGGAAACTTAGTTGCATCTTGTGAGAGCATGATTTTCTAATAGCGGATTCGAGGCAGAGTGTAGCAATCCCCCTTTTTATTAGCTTGGAGTGAGCAGAATCATATGGCAGAAGCCCCTTTTTTGCGCGCGGAGCATACGCCCAACAAACCTGTTCCTCACAAAAATCAAAACTAACATCTAAAAACTGTAAAACATTACCTTCAGGAACTTCACAAGTAAAACTTAAGCCATTTCCATTTTGTCTAAATAAGGATAACACATCACGCACACTTTCTTCGAAGTTTAAACCTCCGTCCTTGGTAAGAATGATTAAAAAGTCGTCCACATATCTGAACACTTTAAAAACTTTGCTGGCTGGTAAAACCTGGTTCAAAACTTGATCCATTTGGGAAAGAAAAATATTACACAAAACCGGTGCAACACAGGAGCCTATACATATGCCAGCTTTTTGCAGAAAACACTGCTCGTCAAAAGTTACGAAGGTAGACTGTAAATAAAACTGTAAAAGGGTTAAAAAGTCATCGATGGATACACCCGCAGTATTTTGAAAGGAAATAGGGTCTTTACTTTCAATGCAATCTCTGACAGCAGTAAACAAGGCTTCGTGAGGAACAGAAAAAAATAAATCCACAACATCTACCGAAAAGGCGCGTCCAACATCACGATGCGATTCAAAGAATTCACACACTTGATCGGACTTTTTGGTAAGAAAGGGGTCTTCTATATCAAGCTTACCCAACTTATCTAACAAGAACCGGCTAAGCAGCCTCTGCCATGACCCCTTTTCAGTAACGATAGTTCTAAAGGGCATACCTTGCTTGTGCGTTTTTACTGAAAAGAACACTTTTAATGCATTATTCTTGCATTTGGCAATCTGTTTGCTCAACCGGACTAAACCGAGCTGCTCACACAATGCAACAGCTCTGTTCTTAACTTTTGTCGCTTTCACTTTGACAGGCGAAAAATTCTTATCAATTGCCCGGGTTGCTCTTTCCGAGAAATTATTTTCCGATAAAACTACAAATCCACCTTCTTTATCTGCTTGTAAAAGCTTTAGGTTATTGTTCTTAAAGAAAGACACAATAGCTCGGGGTGAAGTTCCCTTATGACGAACAGGTGCCCGGTTACAGGATTTAAGCAGGCAGTCCACGCCCTCAAGTAGACACTTTTCATGCTCCTCTGGATTGGCCTTACTGGCGATTCGACGATTGATGGCGAAGGTGTGGTCTATGAAATCCCCCTCTCGTGCGGCCGCTCCTATATAGGGCAAACTGGACGCTGCGTTAATGAGCGAATCAGGGAACATGAAAGAAATGTGGAGCAAAATAAGGAAGGGCCAAATTTGCCTAAGCATATAAGGTCTTGCCCGTCACGCTCTTGTGAGCCATGTTTTTCTGGTGTGCGAATTTTATCAAGAAGTAAAGACACAAAAGCCAGGGAATTAATCGAAGCATTCTTTATTGCTAAGAAAAGAAGCATGTGTGTCAGCGACACGTCCATATCGTTGTATAGGGCAGAGAACGATTTTTTCACGCGTTCGCTGTCATATCAGATTGGAACATGATGGTATTCCTTGCGGGTCAGCTGGTATATATATGTTTGTCGTGCCTTTGAATAAATCAGTTGTGAGTGGCGCTCCGTCCCGTTTATCTACCTTGTGGTCTGTCTGTTTTCGCGCCTGTAATCCAAAGATGTACCAACTTGCCCAGCAAGACGTTCTTTTATGAATTAATGCATACGAAAAAAATCAATGATCCGGTGTCCTGTGTTCTGAACCTCAACGAGTGTAGCGAAACAGTAGAAGCACTTGCAGACTCATCGTTCAAGCGCTATCCTAATTCGTCTGGAGGATATTCCACCTTACCTTCTTGAAAAAAAAATAACGAAACAGAAACCCACAATAACTTCATGCGCCTACCAGCAAGTTAAAACAACAGCTGGTGCTGGTAAAAGATCGTCTTGATCTCTCAAAGTACCCGAAAGTGGTATACAAGATAGAGTGTCAAGTCTGTAACGCCGCTCACATTGGCGAAACCGGAAACTTCAGGCGCAGGCTCAGAGAGCATCAGAATGACGTCACGAACGGCCGCTCCCCATCTGATCCTTTGGCGGAACACAGCGTGTCAACAGGACACACAATCGATTGGGACGAAGCATCAGTCATTGCAACAGAGGAAAACTTATCATCGCGCCTTCTTTTAGAATCTTTTCATATACGTAACACAAAGCATGCCCTTAGCAGGACACGTGGAAACCTTCCTGAGATCTGCAATCTGGTATTACGCAATTTTAACCGTACTTAAGCCACCGTCCTTCCATGCGGCGCTCTATGTGATCAAGGGACCCGTACGGGCCCTGAAACGTAGGGTTTCCTTTTTTTCGTCAAAACTTTTGGCGAGTGTATGTTTATTTCTACAATAACCAAGATTGGCAGTGGCGTTTTTTTTTTTAAATAGAAAAAACTTGCAGCAAAAAGTTGTAGGTTATTGTTTTACCATTCCAAGTGCTGCCCAGGAAATTCTACGGGGGCGGCGTACGTCGACGGGGCAGTAAATTTTTGGCATTGTTCTTATTCAAGGCAAAATAAAAAGAACAAACTGCAGCACTTAGACGGCGATATATTGGTTTCACATAACGCAACGCAAAGCTTAAGCCGCTTAGTTGCTTGTGTGCGAAGGAAATCAATTCCTCCGGGGACAGAAAGGAGCGCCGGGCAAATTTTCGAGGTATAGCGGCCGCCATTCCTTGCCTCCCGTTAGCGCCGTCACTGGAACACCGTCACTGATTTCCCTTTGAAAGGTTAAAAATATTTATCCATTCGTTTTGTGCACTTTCATTGGCAGCCAAGCGGTGATGCAATAAAAAATGGGATACTTATGTCATAACGCCATAAAAAACAGCGCGACTGTCCTGTGGGCCCCTCATAGCCGCGTAGCGTGCGTACCGACGACGCGCTGTTTCTGCTCCAGGAATCTACGCCAGCGCCGCGCCGCGGCAACCGCTTCTAAAGCCTCACGGGGAGAGCGCAGCTTTTGCCACTACAAAGCCTTCTAGAACATTGTAGATAGAAAGTAGGAGCGCCCCCTTTTGAAACGGGATGGTGGCAGTTGCCAGGATGCTCAGTTTTTCTCTCTTTTTGTTTAACGGTGTTGTAAATTGTTATTAAAATTCGCCAATTTCTTTAAATACGTCTTCCTACACTTTTAACCTTATGTCTCTTCTCTGTTTTTCAGTCACCAATCTTCCAAACGCTTTTTGATGATTTCCACCGCAGATTTATTTACATGACTGTCATTATCTCTAAACCCTATCGCCTCAGGAAGAGAGACAGTGCCTGCATCGACATCGATACATTTCAGTATGAGGTGTTCTATTGTTTCTACAGACTTACCACACACAGCACATGTGTCATCTTCTTCGTTAAATTTCTTTTTGCAGCTGCGCGCTCTAAGACGCCCTGACCTAACTTCAAAGATACGGACACTGCGTCTCGAGTTATCATAAAACGCTTTATAATTAATTTTAACCTTTCAAAGGGAAATCAGTGACGGTGTTCCAGTGACGGCGCTAACGGGAGGCAAGGGATGGTGGCCGCTATACCTCGAAAATTTGCCCGGCGCTCCTTTCTGTCCCCGGAGGAATTGATTTTCATCGCACACAAGCATCTAAGCGGCTTAATCTTTGCGTTGCGTTATGTGAAACCAATATATCGCCGCCTCAGTGCTGCAATTTGTTCTTTTTATTTTGTCTTGAAGAGGAACAATGCCAAAAATTTACTGCCTCTTCGACGTACGCCGCCCCCGTAGAATTTCCTGGGCAGCCCTTGGAATGGTAAAACAATAACCTACGACTTTTTCACGTCACGCTTGCGGTATTACAGGACGTGCTACGTCCGCCGCTATGGACGAGGGTGGCGCTGCTGAACACTCTCAAGGTTCGTGTACGCCAAATAAACATAAATACCCACGACAGCAGCAGACTGGACAGCCGTCGCCGTAGTTCAGTTGGTAAGAGCACCGGACGCGATTTTCGGAGGTCGTGGGTTCGGATCCCACCGGCGGCACAGTTGTTTTCTCTGCTACTTTATAAGTAATTTTCTTTAAGCGATTTATTAGTCTAAGTACTATAATATCCCACTGATAAGCACAACACATATAAAAAAAACTTTCCCCTATGCACCTTGCTTTCGGTGACTGTTGGCTCCCTTCATAGGTTTGTCAAACGGGCCCCTCATTTCCTTTAACTTATCTGCTAAAAGCTTAACGAGGGTCTCGGTTCTGGCAGTCTTGATGCCATAGGTAGCTTAAGAGGGCCCTCGCACAGTTTCTGCCCTCGCCGTTAGATGACGTACTACGTCACACTCGCGGTATTACAGGACGTGCTACGTCCGCCGCTATGGACAAGAGTGGCGCTGCTGAACACTCTCAAGGTTCGTGTACGCCAAATAAACATAAAAACCCACGACAGCAGCAGACTGGACAGCCGTCGCCATAGTTCAGTTGGTAAGTGCACCGGACGCGATATTCGGAGATCGTGGGTTCGGATCCCACCAGCGGCATGGTTGTTTTTTCTGCTGCTTTATAAGTAACTTTCTTTAAACCGATTGATTGGCACTACAAATAATAATAAAAATATTAAAAAAAGAAAAACTTTCCCCTATGCCCCTTGGTTTGGGTGACTTTTGGCTTCCTTAATATGTTTGTCAAACGAGCCCCTCATTTCCCTTAACTTGTCTGCTAACAGCTTAACGGGGGTCTCGGTTCTGGCAGTCTTGTTGCCATAGGTAGCATAAGAGGGCCCTCGCACAGTTTCTGCCCTCGCCGTTAGATGACGTACTACGTCACACTCGCGGTATTACAGGACGTGCTACGTCCACCGCTATGGTCGAGGGTGGCGCTGGTGAACACTCTCAAGGTTAGCTTACAGCAGTAAACATAAAAATACCCACGAAAGCAGAAGATTGGACAGCCGTCGCCGTAGCTCAGTTGGTAAGAGCACCGGACGCGATATTCGGAGGTCGTGGGTTCGGATCCCACCGGCGGCATGGTTGTTTTTTCTGCTGCTTTATAAGTAACTTTCTTTAAACCGATTGATTGGCACTATAAATAATAAAAAAAAGATGAAAAAAACTTTCACCTATGCCTCTTGGTTTCGGTGACTGGTGGCTTCCTTAATATATATATATATATATATATAAATATATATATATATATATATATATATATATATATATATATATATATATATATATATATATATATATATATATATATATATGACGATAAACGTATTTGGTAGCTACAGCCAAAATGCAAAGTTGAAAACGCTTCATTTAGCCATAAATTTATTTTGAGTCGACGTTTCGGACGGAGCCTGTCCTTTCTCAAGCTTGCGGTTACAGGGATCTTCCTCTTCTTATGGAGTTAGCACTGATACACATGTACGACACATGAACAAAAAAGAAACAAACGGAGGCAAAGAATACTAGAACAGAAAGAGAGAGAAAGGGAAAAAGGGGCAACAAAGAAAAAAAACGCGCTGTCCCCCGCCGCCCACACCACAGCCGCGGGGAGCCGACCCGGGACGAAAAAAAAAGAGAAAAACAAGAAGCGGGACTGGATAATGGCCACCCCTCAAGGCAACAGAGCGGCGGCGAGTAAGGTGCACAGGAACAGACGTTGGCTGGATCGCCACACAAAAGTTGGAGACGCGTGAACTCGCGTGCCCGGGCCACAACATGTAAACAAATAAAAAGAATAGAATGCAGACAGGGCCGGAGCTACCGTCATCTGGAACCACTTCGGCAGCCAGAGCCAAGACCGAATCAGCGGCGCCGTGAGCTAAACTGGACACACGTGCACTGTGCATGAAAACACCAAGACACACAATGGTAAAACAGCCGAGGTCGTGCCAGTGTCGTGTGGGGGCTAAATGACAATGGCAGGAGCATTTAAGCGGTTAAGGTGTACAGAAACAGGCGGTGGCGGAAGTGTCCAACATATAAAAATTAGAGATGCGTGCACTCGCGTGCCCCGGCCACAAAGAGTAAACAAACAAACAGAATAAAATGCAGACAGGGCCGGTGCTTCCGTCATCTGGAACCACTTCTGCAGCCAGAGCCAAGGCCGAATCAGCGGCGCCGTGTGCTGAACTAGACACACGTGCACTGTGCATGAAAACACCCCGACACACAATCGTAAAACAGCCGAGCTCGTGCCAGTGTCGTGTGGGGGCTAAATGACAATGGCAGGATCATGTAAGCGAGTAAAGTGTACAGAAACAGGCGGTGGCGGAAGTGTCCAACATATAAAACTTAGATATGCGTGCACTCGCGTGCCCCGGCCAGAAAGAGTAAACAAATAAACAGAATAAAATGCAGACAGGGCCGGAGCTTTCGTCATCTGGAACCACTTCTGCATGCAGCCAGAACCAAGGCCGAATCAGCGGCGCCGTGTGCTTAACTAGACACACGTGCACTGTGCATGAAAACACCCCGACACACAATGGTAAAACGGCCGATCTCGTGCCAGTGTCGTGTGGGGGCTAAATGACAATGGCAGGAGCATTTAAGCGAGTAAGGTGTACAGAAACCGTCGGTGGCGGAAGTGTCCTACACATAAAAATTTAGATTAGACAGACAGACAGACAGACAGACAGACAGACAGACAGACAGACAGACAGACAGACAGACAGACAGACAGACAGACAGACAGTGTTGCATTTGGGTTGCAAGCCCCAAGGGTAGCGTTGGCCTGGCGGCCTGGGGCAAAGCTGGAAACATCCGAAGGTCCCGGCAAAGGATGAGTCGACTGGCAACAGAACAACTTGTTTATTCTGGCATCGCAAAAGAGCAGCCGGTCAGGGCGACCACGTTACTCGCAGGAAGAAATCGAAGTCTCTCTCGGCGTCCGGGGCAGCGGCTTTTATACCCTCGGAGTCGAGGGCAAGAGGGAACGGCTTGGGAAGAGTCATCCGATACGGCGACGCTTGAACATGTTCAGGCGTGACGTGCGCGTCCGCCGGGCCGGCGCCGGTCAGACCTCCTCGCCTCCTAGTTGGGGAGCTTCTCTCCCCGGCTGCCGCGCTTTGACAAGCGTGGGCACCAGCATGCACACACACACACACACGCACGCACGACGACACGTGGCACTGAAACCTGCCTGGACGCGCTTGGCGAGAGGCGTTGCGGCCGCGATGAACGAAGCCGCGGCGTCCGTTGCATCCGCGCCGGCTATACCGCGCGTTGTAGGCGAGACGTAACAGACCGCCCCGCCGGGAGAAGGAGATCCCGATGGTCAGGGGACTGCATCCGCTGTCCAGAGGGATGTCGCTCGATGATGTAATCGAAACCGATCGTCCCTCGACGTTGCTTGAGCGCAGCGCACAGAGAAGGCCTCGTTCTCGGGTTCAGGATCACATAGGACACTGCAAAGTCACTTCGGGAGAGTTGCCATTTTTGTGCTCGTTCCCAGCAAGCGTTAGAACTACGCCGAAACGCAACCGCTCAGTCAGCAAGCACGAGACAACCCTCACTAAGCTCTGCCAGGCTCTTTCCCCTTTTATACTACTGCCTAGTTCCTTACAGTAGTCAAGCAGCACTCAGAACGCGTCCACAAATTGGAAAATTGCACTAGAAAGCACATAATCACTTTGAAACACTAAACAAAAGCAATATGTTAAAAATCCTGCCTCAGGAAGAAAACATCAGTAACAAACAACTTTGAGGCGGATTCCCACGTTAGGGGCTTCGACTTAAGCCATCGGCGTTACCGTTGAAACTCCCCTTTTTGTAACGCACCTCAAAGGAATATTGTTGCAAAGCGAGGCTCCAGCGCAGGAGGCGGCCATTTTTGGGAGATATGGTCTGCAGCCATTGGAGAGGGCAGTGATCCGTCTCAATGATAAACCTCGAGCCGGCTAGGTAGCATGACAATTTCTGAACGGCCCACACGAGACACGCACACTCTTTCTCAGTGGCGCTGTACGCCTGCTCACGACAGGTCAGCTTACGACTAGCATACAGGACGGGGTGTTCCACTTCTCCATTGTCCCTTTGGCACAGTACAACGCCCATGCCTCGCTCACTAGCATCGCACTGAACAACGAACCCTTTTGTGTAGTCTGGCGATCGTAGCACAGGCTGGCTTGTTAGGGCGCTCTTTAGGGCGCTGAAAGCTCTCTCCTTTGTCTCGCTCCAGACGACTGTTTGGGGCTCTGTTTTTCTTAGAGCATCCGTCAGGGGAGCCGCGATATCGGAGTACCTGGGGATGTACCTCTGATAGTAGCCGGCGACACCTAAGAACGACCGAATATCGGTCTTCGTGCGCGGTTGCGGGAAGTCTCGCACAGCGGCCACCTTTATTTCAGAGGGGCGGCGACGACCCTGTCCAATCACGTGACCGAGGTAGACAACCTCGGCCTGTGCTAATTGGCACTTGGGAGCCTTGACTGTCAAGCCCGCTTCGCGCAGGCGGGTTAGCACTGCCCGCAAGTGTGCCATATGCTCAGACCAGGATGCGGAGAATATCGCTACGTCGTCTAAATACGGTAATGCGAATTCTTCCTGTCCTCGCAACACTTTGTCCATGAGGCTTGAAAAGCAGTATGGCGCGTTCTTCAAACCAAAACTCAAAACTTTAGGACGGAATGTTCCCATTGGTGAAATGAACGCCGCATACCTACTAGCCTCTTCTGTAAGTGGAACCTGCCAATAACCCCTGACAAGATCTAGGGTGGAAATAAACTGAGCGCTACTAACTTTCTCAAGGCGCTCCTCGATGTTAGGGATCGGATAAATTTGATCCTTAGTGATGGAATTGAGCCTGCGGTAGTCGACGCAAGGACGAGGTTCCTTGCCAGGTACCTCAACTAAAATCAAGGGGGAGGTATAATCACTCTCACCCGCCTCAATAACACCGAGCTGTAGCATTTTCTTTACCTCAGCCTCCATAATATCGCGCTGGCGGGGTGACACCCGGTACGCCTTGGATCGTACTGGCTCTGGGGAGGTAAGTTCTATATCATGAGTAAGGACAGAAGTCCTACCAGGCCTCTCAGAGAACTGACCTTGAAACTCTTGTAAGAGTTGGTGAAGTTCGGTTTTCTGCTCAGCTGACAGCGGTGCTTTAATGATTAAGTCACTAATGACCTGATCAGTGTCTTCCCTGTTCGTCACTGAGCCTAGTCCCGGAAGCTCGACCGGAAGCTCTTCTAACTTTCCAGTGTCGCGCATTTCATCTCCAGTACCTGGTGCCTTCAGCGCTACAGGCTCAATTTTATTCAGTTCGGACGTGCTCTGAATATCAGCTTGCTGCGCCTCCGACCCTTTCTCATTGCTCGACAACGTCGGCCCCGCAACTACCGCCTTTGCAGCGAGCTCCCGAACTCTCGGTCTGGTTAAGGCCTGAACGCTAGCCTCACCAAACAAAAGCCCCTTCTCGCGCAGGAGGTGATCGGACCTGTTCGAAAATAGGTACGGGTACTGGGGGGGCAGCCTAGATGACACTACGGCCTCCGTCTCAAGTGCTCCGAAAGGTCCTTCAATAAGCACTTTTGCTACGGGCAGACACACGCTATGAGCTTCCAAGGCTTGCTTGATCCATGCGCACTCGCCCGTGAACATATCGGGTTCTACGTAAGAGGGGTGAACTACATCCATTGTAGCTGCGGAATCACGAAGCACTCGGCACTCTTTCCCGTTCACGAGGAAGTCTCGCATGTAAGGCTCGAGAAGCTTCATGTTCTCGTCAGTGCTACATAATGACAAACACACGACTTCTCTTTTTGTTTCTGGACACTGCGCCGAAAAGTGACCCGGCTTCTGGCACGTATAACACACGCGCGCTTGCCTCGCCTCGAACCGCTTTCTGCGTTCGGCTTCGGCTGCCGCCGTCTCCTTACGTTCGGTCGGACTGCTTTCACTCGCATCCGCACTACGCGTGTCCCCCCTTGCTCTCATGGGTGTGAACTTCGGCCTCTCAGACTTGGAGCCAAATTCACCCTTTTGACCGTCCTTAGCTCCGCGAGCCCGACGCGTCACAAACTCCTCGGCTAGCTCGGCGGCTTTAGCCACTGTACTAACGTCTGGCCTATCCAAGACCCAGTACCGCACGTTCTCAGGTAACCGACTATAAAACTGTTCCAGCCCGAAACACTGCAGAATTTTCTCGTGGTCTCCAAACGCTTTCTCTTCTTTGAGCCACTCCTGCATGTTTGACATAAGCCTGTAGGCAAACTCTGTATATGACTCATTTCTGCCTTTTTCATTTTCCCGAAACTTCCGACGGAACGCCTCCGCTGACAGCCTGTACTTTTTTAGCAGACTCGATTTCACTTGGTCGAAATCCTCTGCCTCCTCTCTCTTCAAGCGAGCGACTACGTCGGCCGCCTCGGCGGGTAACAAAGTGAGCAAGCGCTGTGGCCACGTTTCCCGAGAGAACCCCTGCTTCTCGCACGTTCGCTCAAAGTTAACCAGGAACAAACCAATGTCCTCTCCAAGCTTAAACGGCCGCATCAGGTCAGTCATTTTGAACGATACCCGTTCTCCTGCACCGTGTGCCTGACTTCCATTACGAGCGCGTTCCATCTCTACCTCGAGACGCTTCATTTCCAAAGCGTGTTGACGGTCGCGCTCTTCTTTCTCTTTTTGTTCTTTACGTTCGCGCTCCTCTTTCTCTTTTTGCTCCCTCTCCTCAATGGTCTCAAGGCATTCCGACAGCTCGTCATCCTCAGCCTCCAACTCAAGAATAGCCCTTAGCAGTTCTGGCTTTCTGAGTTTGTCTGAGACATTCAGACCCAACTCTCTTGCAAGCTCCAGCAATTTCGGTTTGCGCAACGACTTCAAATCCATGGCTGCTCCGAATGCTGCTTTCTCTACTGCCTACTATTGTCTTGCCGCAAACTAACCCGGCAGCAACGACAACCACAATTACCAGCTCTGTTTCTGACACTAACAAAAGCCTGGCAAAACTCAGAAGAAGAAAGTCCCGCACTCACCAAACCTCGCAGCCAAGAATTCAGCGCAGTCGTTCCGCTGCAGGCAACCAGTCATCACACAGGGCTCGTTGCACTGCTCCCGGGTGGTCGTTGTGCTGCTCAGCATACAGTTGACCGCATATCTTCGCTGCTGGCCTCCGTTGTCGGGATCTCACCGCTGGCAACCAGTTGTTGCATTTGGGTTGCAAGCCCCAAGGGTAGCGTTGGCCTGGCGGCCTGGGGCAAAGCTGGAAACATCCGAAGGTCCCGGCAAAGGATGAGTCGACTGGCAACAGAACAACTTGTTTATTCTGGCATCGCAAAAGAGCAGCCGGTCAGGGCGACCACGTTACTCGCAGGAAGAAATCGAAGTCTCTCTCGGCGTCCGGGGCAGCGGCTTTTATACCCTCGGAGTCGAGGGCAAGAGGGAACGGCTTGGGAAGAGTCATCCGATACGGCGACGCTTGAACATGTTCAGGCGTGACGTGCGCGTCCGCCGGGCCGGCGCCGGTCAGACCTCCTCGCCTCCTAGTTGGGGAGCTTCTCTCCCCGGCTGCCGCGCTTTGACAAGCGTGGGCACCAGCATGCACACACACACACACACGCACGCACGACGACACGTGGCACTGAAACCTGCCTGGACGCGCTTGGCGAGAGGCGTTGCGGCCGCGATGAACGAAGCCGCGGCGTCCGTTGCATCCGCGCCGGCTATACCGCGCGTTGTAGGCGAGACGTAACAACAGACAGACAGACAGACAGACAGACAGACAGACAGACAGACAGACAGACAGACAGACAGACAGACAGACAGACAGATAGACAGACAGATAGACAGACAGATAGACAGATAGATAGACAGATAGATAGATAGATAGATAGATAGATAGATAGATAGATAGATAGATAGATAGATAGATAGATAGATAGATAGATAGATAGATAGATAGATAGATAGATAGATAGATAGATAGATAGATAGATAGATAGATAGATAGATAGATAGATAGATAGATAGATAGATAGATAGATAGATAGATAGATAGATAGATAGATAGATAGATAGATAGATAGATAGATAGATAGATAGATAGATAGATAGATAGATAGATAGATAGATAGATAGATAGATAGATAGATAGATAGATAGATAGATAGATAGATAGATAGATAGATTAGATAGATAGATAGATAGATAGATAGATAGATAGATAGATAGATAGATAGATAGATAGATAGATAGATAGATAGATAGATAGATAGATAGATAGATAGATAGATAGATAGATAGAACTTTTATTCATGTCAATTGCCAGACAACATAAATCAGGCCTACCAAAGCCTCAAAGGGCTTGAGTGGCAGCGCCTGGCAGACAGCGAACGTTGGCAAAACGAAGGAAAATAGAGACGTTGCAATGAACTTTGCAAAAAAAGAAAAAGGTCACCAAACATAGTGAAACAAATATATAACTATTACAACATCAAGAGAGATTACAGTAATTTGAAATTAATACAGTAAATAGATGAAATAACTACGGGGCAGGAAGCAGCGCGGAGACATACCGCAAAGTTTTTTTCAGGGTGTATTTAGTTTTCATGCGGAGTACAGTAGGTGGCAAGCTATTGAAACAGGCAGGTACATAGTAATGGCGTGTGCGCTTTCCGTACCGGATTGAGGAGCGAGGAATGCAATAGCGGTATGTTGGTCTTAAATCCCGAGCAGGAACATATGGAACGGTGAACTGACTGTACCAGAAGTGTTTTAGCACAATAGTTTCTGTTAATAAAGAGTTAAAACTTGGAAGCTTTAGTCTTCTAAAAATATCAATGTCATTACCAATGGACAGGTCGTAAGCAATATTCTTTAGAAGCAAACGCAAAAGCGAATTCACCCTGTGTTGCCAGCGAACCGTGCAATGACCATAAACAGTAATTCCGTACCTAAGTACACTATAGGCTAGAGCATGTGCTAGAGCATAGAACACATTTACGGACAGAAAAAGGCATAAAATATCTGATGTTATACAGGACACACGATACAGCACGAAGCCTTTGGCAAACAAAAGAAAGGTGCGAGTTCCAAGAGAGATCGCTGTCGAAGATCAGGCCAAGATATTTGACCGAATGCGCCTATTTTACTGGTACACAGTTGCAATTAAAACAAGAGGAAGTATGCAAATAAACAGGGTCAGTCAATTCAACTTGTTTTAATGGGTTATGAAAACAGATCAGTTTTGTTTTAGAAGTATTAACATTAATAAGATTAAACTTAAACCAGTCCATGACTTTAATAGCTGCTATCTGTAGTGCTGTAACAGCATCAGTGTATTTCTTTGCACATGCAACAATAACAGTGTCATCAGCATACTGAAACAGCAAAGGTGGCACACTGGTAGCAAGGTCGTTAACGTATAGATTGAATAATAAAGGACTCAATATAGAACCCTGCGGGACTCCAGAGGTAATTGCCGTGAAATCGCTATGGAATCTTGAAATCGACACATATTGGCGCCTATCTTGTAAAAAGTTAGTAAGCAGTTCTAAAAACGAACCTCGAAATCCCAGCGCAGAAAGTTTATCAAGCAAAAGAACGTGGCAGATGCTATCAAAAGCCTTGCTTACGTCCAGAAAAAGAGAACATGCGACTTGATTGTTATCAAAAGCTGAATTTAGCACGTCAGAGAATTATTCAAGAAGAACCGTTGTTCCTTTTCCTGCTATAAAGCCGTACTGACAACGTGATAGAACACTGTGCGTATTCAAAAATTCGTCATGGTGAATAATAGATGCTTGTCAAAAATTTGGCCAATGCATGGTAGAATAGAGATAGGTCGGTAATTACTCATAATGTTTCTGGAGCCACCCTTGTACAAAGGTATAACTTTAGCAGTTTTCATTGAAGCAGGTATTATACCAGTAGAAATGATAGTGTTAAGGATAACTAGTAGAACACCTTTAATCACTTCAAAGTTTCTGCACAATTCAGAAATCGTGAGGCCGTCATGACCAGGAGATTTGCTACGTTTAAGACTGAAAAGTATACACCTTAAATCACTTTCAGTAAAATCAGGAAGGAAATCAGATTCCATCACACTGAGAGGCATAGGACAGTCGGTAGGAGGGGTTCGAGATGCACCAGAGACCAGAGAAAAAAAATTGTTGAAGTCATTCGCAATGCTCTGTCCATCTTTATGAAAATGCGAGATGAAATATGTATCATTGTAGATAGCAACGCTCCCTCCTTTCAGACTATATTCACCAATGACCATGTTTTCTTGCTGTTAAAACGTGCGTCATTAAACTGAGACCTAAAGTGGTTGCGCTTGGCCAGACGGATCATGGCATTGACACGGTTTCGTTCACGTTTAAACTGCAGTCGTAGCTGAGAACAGTTTGGGGCACGTCTTAATCGAGCCCAGAGCAGATCCTTCTCTTTAATGGCTTCCAGTATTGCGGAAGACATCCACTTATTGTCTAAATTTCGTTGTTTAACTGTCACCATGCGGGAAGATTCTGCTTTGTGTGAACGAAAAACATCGACGAACCTGTCATATAAGTCCGCAGGGGACACACTGTGTATAAAAGAATCCCAATCATGCTTGGCTATTCATTCATCAAGACGCTTATAAGCAAGTACTGATACCTTCTGCTGGCTGTGCGTAGATGCAGGATGGCTGGAACTATCTGTTAACGAGCAGCAAATGAAATAGTGGTCTGCAAGCTTGACCTCAACCACAGCAGACCGCACCGACAGGTTTTGAGAACGCACGTTGATGTGGTCGATGCAAGACGCGACAAGCTGCCCAGCTAAGTATTCCTCACGTGTAGGGCTGTGGATTGTAGTCGCTAGTCCCCACTTTGATAAAATGTACAGATAATCTGCGACCGTTGACACAGTGGGGCGTAGAATATCGATATTCATATCACCGATAATGCACACGTGTTCTTCGCGGGAGAACGATGATATTGCAAAATCAAGCTCAGCTAAAAAGATTCGACCGTTACAACACGGAGGGCGGTAAATTGTGAGAAGAACCAGTGACAACCAAGGTGTACTTAGGCGGAGCGCAACTACTTCTGCTTGAGTGAAAGGAACACTAATTTCAGAAACGGACCAAGAATCCTTAACAAAAACTGCGATTCCTCCCCCCAATCTTTGTAAACGAGTGTAAGAATATAACTGGTAGCCTGGCAGCGAGAAATGTAGTAACACGTCTGACGAAGCGTTCACTTCCGTGAGAGCAACGACGTCAAAACTTGAGTGAAAAGGGTGAGTTAACGCACAAAAATGGTCCCAGTGTTTCCGTATACTGCAAATATTAACATGAGTAAACTGAAATGAATTGCCTGTTTGATACTGAAAGAACTTCCGGACTTCAGAAAAATCGGAACACTTCACGAAACCTGTATCAGACATGGTTATGTTAGTTTCTCAAGATCCGAAAACTTGTTGATGCGAATGAGAGGTGCGCCTTCGGACCGCTTTGCAAGGACCTTCCCATTTTTGGTCCAGACGAACTAAAAACCCTTTTGTTTGCCCCGAAACCTTGCTAGTCGGAACAGCTCGCGATTAGCCCGAGACAGGTTATCGTTAAAAAACAGCCGAGGAGACTGGTCGTCTTGCACCAAATCAGGAAGGCCCTTCCGAGCTCCGAGCCATTTCTGCTTAACAGAAACCGACTGAGTCTGTACTAGTATCGGTGGGATATAGTCGCCTCTGGACGGCAGCCGATGGACTGCCGATATACCTGCTGGTTGAAAATCGGTAAGCTTTAGTTTGCCTGCTAAGGTACTTAAGAAAGTGTGCAAGTTTTCATCAGATTTGACTGGAAGGCCGTGAATCTCGAAGTTACATCGTCTGCTGTATTGTTCGAGATCATTTATCTCTCCACTCATCCTGTCAATCACTTCTGTCTGGGAAACTACTGTTGAAGACAGTGATTGAACTTGTGACCGAAGATCTGCAAGCTCAGCCTGATTAGTGGTCACTGTAGCAAGCACAGAGTCATACCGTGAAGAAAGGAAGTCAATAGCTGACTGTATGTCCTCGACTGCTGAAGCAATCTTTTCGCTAGTTTCCTTGACCAACAATAGTTCTTCCATTTTCACCATCAGTGCTGATACAGTGGTAGTCAAAATATCCAGCTTCACATTCAGAGCAGACAGTTGCTGCGAGAATGAACCACCATCGGGGTTGGATGCTACGTCAGGTTGCGCCACCAAATCATCCTTGCATGAAGGACATTTCCATGTTTCACGTGTTACCGTACTCATCTTCTTGTAGGCGTTATCAGTAACTGACGAGCAGTTTTTCCCCAAGTGAAATTCGCCCTCACAGGCACAGCAAGTCATAAATTTCCCATCTTTCGGTATGGCTTTTGAGCAAGAAGTACATAAAGAAGACATGGTGCAGTCAGCGGCAAAACACGAAAAGTGATGAATTACAACAGGTTTAACCAACACTCACCAGCCAAAAGCGAAGCAAACGTTTAGACCGGGACAAAGGTTTGCCGCTGACTGCAACGGTCCACGAAGTTGACGGCCTTTAAATAGTCGGTGATCGGCGCCAGGGGGACATCTTTGGCAGGTCCAGAGCCAATGAATGCAAAGATGGCTTCCGATGTCGAAACAGCAGCTTTCTTGAGAGCCGCATGCGCAGATCAGTCACCCGAAGCAGTTGCGAAGGTGATAGCCGTTGAAGATACGAGCCGCTTTCCGGCTGATACTGTCCCCTGGCTTGCAGAGCCTGCCAAAAGCGAAGCAAACGTTTAGACCGGGACAAAGGTTTGCCGCTGACTGCCAAAAGAGATGCGTGCACTCGCGTGACCCGGCAAGAAAGAGAAAACAAGTAACCAGAATAAAATGCAGACAGGGCCGGAGCTTCCGTCATCTGGAACCACTTCTGCATGCAGCCAGAACCAAGGCCGAATCAGCGGCGCCGTGTGCTTAACTAGACACACGTGCACTGTGCACGAAAACACCCCGACACACAATGGTAAAACAGCCGAGTTCGTGCCAGTGTCGTGTGGGGGCTAAATGACAATGGCAGGAGCCTTTAAGCGAGTAAGGTGTACAGAAACCGCCGGTGGCGGAAGTGTCCTACACATAAAAATTAGAGATGCGCGCACTCGCGTGACCCGGCATGAAAGAGTAAACAAATAAACAGAATAAAATGCAGACAGGGCCGGAGCTTCCATCATCTGGAACTACTTCTGCAGCCAGAGTCATGGCCGAATCAGCGGCGCCGTGAGCTAAACTAGGCACACGTGCACTGTGCATGAAAACACCCAGACACAAACAAAAGAAAAAAAAGTGACAAACATCCGCATTCGGGCAAGTGTCGTGTGGGATGTAAATGTGAATGGCGTGAGCACTTAGGCAAGGGTTCTTCAATTGCACCCCGTCGGCAAGGTAATCGATCTGGGAAGATAGGGGTGGGATGTGGTGGGGGATGAGGAAATTTGTGTGAGCTTGAAAAAGATGTCGCTGGCAAGAAACGACCGACGTATGTCAAGTTGATTCTCGTAATCTCAGCAACGGCAACGTGGAAACAGATCACCGGGCAAATATCGTACTTACCTTCACCAGTAACCCGCCTGACGTAAACGTAATCCTCAGAAAACATTTCAACTTTCTGGAACAAAGCGAGCGCCTCACCAAAATTTTCACTGCTCCTCCTCACGCGGTCTACAGACGACCAAAAAACATTAAAAATATTCTAGTGCACTCAAAAACAAATAACCAGCCGGTTTTGGGGTGCCGGCCCTGTAGAAAAGATAGATGCCAGGTCTACAAACACATACAAACATCAAGCTGTGCAGTAAGCACAGCTTCAGGCTTCGAATGGGAAATTAATGGCAACTTTGATTTTGATTCCTGCAACGGTATATACCTCCTAGAATGTAGTGTGTGCACTATGCAGTATATTGGACAGACCGTCAACCCTCTACGAATTCGCTTTAATAACCACCGCACGCATATCTTATAACCCAACCTTCCCTTGTCAAAACAAATTAATGAGCGAAACTACCCATTTGATGCAGTTAAGTTAACAGTCCTACAGGGCGGGTTCCACAACACACGGGAAAGGGAGCAATGCGAGTCGTACTTTATTTACAAATTTGGAAGAAATCCACACTGCATTAATGAAAGTCCAGGTGTATTGTCGGCCATCTGCCCCCTGGAGGGCGGTTGCTGACATTACGAGAGCCAGCATGACATACGTCGGTCGTTCCTTGCCAGCGACATCTTTTTCAAGCTAACACAAATTTCTTCATCCCCCACCCCATCCCACCCCTATCTTCCCAGTTCGATTACCTTGCAGAGCGGGGTGCAATTGAAGAACCCTTGCCTAAGTGCTCACGCCATTCACATTTACCT